>NC_053433.1:93436799-93667918 GCF_007990345.1 Gossypium hirsutum | reverse complement strand
TACCACTGGAACTGCCTGTATCTTTGACTCAGATACCTTGGTGTCGAGTACATAAGCCAAGTAAGCATCATACCCATTTTTGACATATCTTTGTGCTGCCATTACTGAAATCATATCAGATAACCCCTCTGTCTGATCAGATTTAACCCGGAGCAACTCACCATTCTGACATTTTAGCACAATATATTTTTGTTTACAATTTACTATCGCATCATGCTGGGTTAACCAATCCATACCCAATATCACGTCAAATTCATCAAATAGCAGTAACATCAAATCAGCCGAGAAACAATAACCTCTTACCATCAGTGGACAATTTTTACAAATTTTATCCACTAACACAGACTGGCCTAAGGGGTTCGAGACTTTAACCACAAATTCAGTAGGTTCAACAGATAAATTTTTAACAATTGCAAGTTTAACACATATATATATGAATGCGTAGAACCAGGATTAATCAATGCAGTAATATCAGTATCAAGTAAAGAAAATGTACCAGTAATAACATCGGGTGCTGAAGCATCTTCTTTGGCACGAATGGCATATGTCCTAGCAGGTGCTCGTACCTCAGGCCTACCTATAGTATCTTTTGTAGCTCCTCGACTACCACTGACATTACCGGATGGTCGAGGTAGTCTGCCCCTCGAAACTAGATTACTCGGCTTCGATATATGTTCAACTTCTTTTTCAACCCTTTCAGGACAATTTCTGAGGAAATGGTCAAAAGAACCACATCGGTAACAAGCCCCACTCTTAAATTGGCATTCACCAAAATGAGCTTTATTACAGTACTGGCATCTCGGTTTAGGAATGCCAACACTGCCAACACTGGTCACTGATGGAGTAGAAGGCCTTGGATTAGTGCGTTGAGAACCTCGCTCTTTGCCCAAATACCCAATGGCTGAAGTAGAATGATCCTGATATTTCTTCAATTTCTTTGAAGCAGAAAACTGGGATTTTCCCATCGGTCTTTTACTAAAAATTCGAGCTTCCCTCTCAGCCTGTTTCTTTTCTTTGCTCAATTCTTCTGCTTTATAAGCTCTCTCTGCCAATGTAGCAAACTCTCGAATTTCAAGAATTCCAATCAGTAACTTAATGTCTTCATTCAACCCTTCTTCGAATCATTTGCACATTTCAGCTTCTGACTGTACCCATTCTCGAGCATATTTACTCAATCGAACAAATTTTCTTTCATATTCAGATACTGATCTATTGCCCTGTTTCAGCTCAAGAAATTCTTTTCTTTTCTGGTCAAGGAACCTCTGGCTGATATATTTTTTTCTGAACTCGGTCTGAAAGAATTCCCATGTAATTTCTTCTTTTGGAACAACTGAAGCTTTAGTATTCCACCAATGGTAAGCTGTATCTTTTAGCAGTGAGACGGCACATTTCAGACATTCTTCTGGTGTACAAGATAATTCTTCCAGAACCCGAGTAGTGTTTTCTAACCAGAATTCAGCCCGTTCGGAATCATCATCAACTGCTGCTCGAAATTCTTCGGCCCCATATTTTCGAATTTTATCTACTGGAGCTTTCCCTTTTCTGACAGATTCAGTACCTGTACCTTGTGGGATCTCGGGAACCGGTGGAGGAGCAGGAGGGGGAGCTTGAACTTACTGCACTACAGGGTTAGTTCTTAAGTATTGATTAAACCATTCATTCATCATTTGAAAGAGGCTATTTTTGCCTCCTTCCCTCGACCCTCTGTCTCAGGCCTTCTACTGCTAGTTTCTTCTCTTTGTACTGAAGCCGGAGCATGACTCCCAGCTTCCTCAGATTGAGCTCGGTCGGATGACATTACTATAAGAAAAACACATTTTAAATGGTCAGGAGATATCACACTATCAATAATAATTTAAATGGCATGTATAGCTAATCCCGTATTTGCTACATCGGTCCTAGAACCGGCTAAACCGTAGCTCTGATACCAATAAATGTAATACCTCTACCCGTATTCATTTCCGGAATAGGGTACGAGGCATTACCGGAGTTTATGAATTAATTTTTTTTATATTCAATATAGCTCTTTTATAAATATCTAACTTTCCCTGTAATATTAAATCGAGACCAATCCACATCAACCAAATCAATTCAACATATTTTCATGATAGATTCATGCATTTATATAAGATAACGTCATCACATATCTATAACCAGGTTTGTTAACCATACTAACGGCTAACGTTACATTCATTTCACGTTAACATTTACTTTGTTAGCTTATACATGCCATTGATTTCCAAAATAAAGTTTCTTTATATACCGAAATCCTGAGGTTGACAGTGTTATGTGTCTCCGACCAAATCCGACCTCCGAGCTCTTAACACTACAAAACAGGGAAAAAGGAAACGGGGTAAGCACTTTGTGCTTAGTAAGCTCATGTAACAAGAATTATACTTACCTAATATTTTCAATACAATACAATAAACATCCATATATCCATTCAATGCATTATTACCCTAATATGCACAAACTCAACATTCAAGTTAGTACAATAATTTCCATGTACCAATAATATATACTATGATTGATGAGCTCGTCAATACCATGATTTCCATTTCCTTGTTATTTTTCCATATTTATCCCGTTGAATTTATCGAAATTTCGATAGTTTTTTAGAGGTACACATTTATTGTACAATTCCGGGTCCGTCAATTCATATTCATGTGCGCACATATCCATTTCAGAGAGCACACTCCCGCGAACCTCAACCTTGCAGCGGGATTACCAGTCCAGGCTAAATCCCCTGCAATATAAACTCATAGAGTATTGTAGGGATTACCAGTCCAGGCTAAATCCCTTGCAACGACAATTACTCTAATGAGCTTGGATCTGAATTACCAGTCCAGGCTAAATTCAGACCCTAATTTGGATTACCCGTCCGGGCTAAATCCATTTTACACATATTCTTCGGGAGGGCTATATCAGGATAGGATCACCCGTCCGGGCTAGATCCTTTTTACCGTCAATTCCATTTCAGAGATCCATCGAATTTTTCTTTCATTCAAACGGGATTTCTTCCCATTTTATCAAATATATCAATGTTTCATTAATTCTCATACAATGAACATTCAAATCATATTTACATCAATAACATACAATCTCAAGCAATTTAAGAATATAATTCAAATTACACGAACTTACCTTGATACTTGTTTGTAAACAGTAAAAATCTACTAATCCCGAACTTTTTCCTTTCCTCGATCTAGCTTCGTATTTGAATCTTCTGGATCTAAATAAATAAATTTAATTATCAATTTAATACATTTCATGTTCATATGCAACATTCTCTATAATTCAACTATTATTTATAGTTCATTCAAAGCTATCTACTTGAGTCATAGTCACTAAATTATTTATAACTTGAGCTACGGAACTCAAAATTAATATCCGTTAATTTTCCCTGAAACTAGACTCATATATATTTTTACCATAAAATTTTCAGAATTTTTGGTTTAGCCAATCAGTACAGTTTATTCTTCAAAGTCACCCCTGTTCTGTTGTCTAACAGTTCTGACCCTTCTTCACTAAAAATAAATTATCTCTTTATACAGAATTCAAATGATGTTCTCGTTTGTTTCTATAAAAAATAGACTCATTCAGAATTCTATACATATAAATTTAAGTCCCTAATTATTTTTATTCAAGTTTTTATAATTTTTCAAAGTCAGAACAGGGGAACCCGAATTCATTCTGACCTTGTCTCACAAAATTCATTATATCTCAAAATTTACAAATCCATTGCTTACAATATTTCTTTTATGAGAAACTAGACTCAATAAGCTTTAATTCCATATTTTGTTCATCTTCTAATTCGATTCCTACAACTTTTGGTGATTTTTCAAAGTTAGTCTACTGCTGCTGTCCAAACTGTTTTAGTGTAAGCTGTTTATTACCATTTTTCCTCTAGGCTTTTAATAAATGATAATTTCGTCCCTACTCAATTAGCCTCTCAATTGAGCTGATTTTTCTCAATTAACATTTTATTCTATCACCTTAAACTAGTTTACAACCTTTAGGAATTAGAATTTCAGCAATAGACTTTAATTCCAAACATTTTCACAATTAGATCCTAAAAATCAATTTCCATTGAAATTGCCTAATAAAATCATCTCATAAACAAATTAAAGCTTTAATTTCATTCTATTTCATCATAAAATTACAGCACTCAACCATGGTGACTTTCAATTTCATCCATGAAATCAAAAACTAATGAATTTAATAGTAGGACCTAGTTGTAAAAGTCTTAGAAACACAAAAATTACAAGAAAAAGGCAAGGATTAACTCACTTGGTGCAAAAATTATGAAATACCAGCTTAGAGAACCCTCCTATGGCGTTTTTAGCTGCTGGAATTGAAGAGAAATGAAGAGAAATCTAGATATTTCCTATTTAGTCCTAGTTTTATTTAGTTAATTTTGCAATATTCCAAATTTACCCTTAATATATCAATTTTTCTGCTGATTTCATACCCTTGCCGTCCAGCCCAAATAACTTTTGGGTCTAATTTCCTTTTAAATCCTTTCTCATTAGACTCTTAAGCTATTTAATCACTCTAGCAACTTTTACACCTATTACAATTTAGTCCTTTTCATTTAATCGACTACCCAAACATTAAAATTTCCTAACGAAATTTTAATACCTCATTAATAACATTTCATAAATATTTATAAAATTATTGTTGACTCGGTTTTACGAGATAGAGGTCCCGATACCTTATTTTACACAATTTCTTCAATAATTTCTTTTTCTAACTAATCACTAAATCGATAAAATTTTCCTATCAATATTTTCATACGATTTTCCTATCATATCAATTTTCAAGCAAAAATATTGAAATAAATTTCTCTTTAAATCGGATCTATGGTTACGAAACCATTGTTCCGATAACCTTGAATTTAGGCCATTACACTTATAATTTAATCTATTTTTTATTTTAATATCATTCACATTTCATGTGTTATTATTAATTAGTTACAAATCATACATTTCATTATTTATTATATGTTATTTTTAAGCACGTATTTCTATTCTAAATACGTGGTTTTCACACGTATACACGTATAATAGAATTTCTAGTTAAATTATTAATTGTATTAAAATTAGTTGTATAAAAAAATCTATGAAAAAAAACAAAGGTAAAAAGACCTCAGCACACCCTCTCAAATTTGAAATTGAGCAAACTGACCCCTCTAAAAAAATCGAATCAATTTAATTCTTGTTAATTTCGAATGTGAACAACTAAGGACAATCAAATATGACGTTAATGTCTTCCGTCAATTGTACATAATTTTGATTGGTATAATAACAAATTTAGTCTTTGATGCTTTTGATGCTTTCATATTTTGTCATTTTGACCTTGATTTTAAAAAAAATCAACAAATTTAGCCACAACATTTACACATTTATACAAATGTTACGGACTAAATTTGTTAAATTAGGAGCAAATTAACTAAATGTGTAAATTTTGAGGTCTAAATTTATTATTATACTAATAAATGTTTGAGCAAATTGACAGAAAAATATTAATGTAGTGACGAATTGTGCTTAGTTATTCACTTTTGAAATTGACCAGGATTAAATTGCTTTAAATTTTTTTAAAAAGGATCAATTTATTAAATTTGAAATTAAGACAAAAAAAAATACTTAAAATGTTTGGCAAAGCAAGAGTGTAATGATTTTTGAAATCTTTTTGGTTAATTTATTCTAAATACTATTATTCGAAAAAATTTAAAATACAACTTTAATTATTTATTAGATAAATTCAACGATGAAAATTATTCATCTAATCTCATAAGATGAATCTATAAGAAAGAGTCTCAAAACTCTAAACAATTCTGTTTGATGTGAAGGCTTAAGGGAGTTAAGAGTTGGGGAAGAGATCCCTTCAATATCGTGTGCTGGGGTATAGGAAAAAAGTCACTTTGCTTGGTAGAGTCACGTCACTGATTAGGTTGGTAGGTCTCTTATAAGTTAGTTGTCATCAATGAGGTTTGCTTTAACATTCCCTTCTGAAGTAGTATAAGATTATTATGTTTCAATAGTCTCTTAATGGTTCCCTTTGTCACTAAAAAGGAGTGGTGTAATGGAGATGCTAAACGTGCGGATGGCTGGTCATAGGATGATGAGCTGGGTGGTACTAATTGAGGGATCATTCGAGAGTACTTCTTAGATCGCATTTCATGCTATCATGTTAAATGTGGGTAGGTGTATAACAAGAACATTAAACATTTAATGAAGATGAGTGCTGAAAAAAAGTAATTTTTTTCGAAAGACAAAATTTTTTAAGTTAATAAATTACAGAACTAATGTTTTTTTTTTTAAGTAGAATCCTAAGAGAAAGATAAATAATAATTATTAATACACGTAAGAAGATATGGCAGTTGAAGATAATTCACTCGGCGGAGAGCAATAAGTGCAGGGGCGAAGCTATTTTTTGGGGAGAAATTGAGTTACGAATTTTTATGTTTTAAAATTATATTAACTTATATTTATTATAATTTTTAAAAAATTAAATTAAATTTTTATTATTTTAAGCCAAAGTGTAATTTAACTGTTTATTAACTTATAATTTTATAAGATTTAAAAGAGTTAAAGTGCCATTTTCATATTTCCTATTGGTAGGGCCGAGCAAGAAAAGTCATAAACCAACCCAAATCGAGATGTTTGATCAAGTTATAGAATACAAGTTTAAAAATCACGGTTACTAGAAATTGAACTGAATTTTATTTTTATTTAATATATAATTAATTTTAATTTTATATAATATAAAGATAATATTTTATATTTAAAATAGTAAAAATAATTTAAATTTTTTTGAAAAATTAATAATTTTTAAAAATATTTATAAAAAACCTTAAAAATTTTATCAAATAATATTAAAAAATTATAAAATAAAACTTATTTTTTCAAAATAAATCAAAAAATAAAAATTAATATGAAAAAGCTAAAAATTTAACTACATTATAATGGATAATTCAAAAAATATTAAAATATCCAATCCAACTGAGTTGATACCACCCTTAGTTAATGGTGTCAACTCACATGGGTTTTTCGAGTCAACAAAATCGTAGGGTCGCAAGGTGGTGAACTAATGATAGGTGTAGCAATAATTAAAACTACAAAGCAATGTATTTTTCTTTTTAAAGGTTCCACGTTTAAAAAATGATGTGTTTAAAACAATAAGTTATTTACTATTAAATAATTATATATTTAGTTATTTTTCTTAATTTCATTCATGAATTTAGATTTTGTTGAGATTGGCTGATTTGATGTTATGAGATTGTATCATGTTATTATCTAATTTTTATAAAAAATATTTTTTTTTAAATTTTATTTATTTATTTAATGGAGGATGATGTAATACAATCTCAATGTTAAATCATCACAGCATTACGGAATTTAAGTTGAGGGACCAAATTAAGAAAATTTGTCAAGCTTTAGGACTAATGCAAACCAAAAAATTTAAAAGTTAAAATAAAAAGAATTATCAAGTTCAAAGATTAAAGGTTGTTTTATCCCTCAAAAATTAATGAATATGAAACTAACAAATTTTTAATTACTATTTTTGTATCTATGACGTTTAAAATCAATGGCGCAGCCTGAAATTTTTTGGGAGACAGAATTAAATTGTATATTTTTATAATAGTAAACATATAATTTTATCATTTTAATAGCATATATCTTTATAAATTTTAAAGGATTAAATTAAATTTTTATTATTTTGGGAGGACTAAAATGTAATTTTACTATTACTAATATAAAATTTTAAAAATGATAAAAGATGTAAATTAAAATTTTACAATTTTAGAGGACACATACTCCATACATCCATTATTCTCATGTTGGTCAAAATGTAAGCATAAAAATTAATTTTTAAGTAATATTATTGAAGATAATAGAAATAGTTAATTAATTAATTAATTAATTTTAAAGTGACTTAAAAATAGCTTTAAAATTCAATGAATAGATATATTATTTACTTTTGAAAGTAATTCTTTCAAAGGATTATTGATATTTCATAATTTGCAATAAATTTTAAAGTAAAAATTTTATTTAATTTGTTTATAAAATTAGAAAGTTATAGGTAAAGTGGATAGTTTTAATTTAAATAATTACATTTTTAACATTATTAATAGGGATATTTAAAACCATATGTTACACAACATTTACACTCAGGCCATGGCCTATATAGATAAAGCGGTGGAATGAGTTATGTTTTATTTAAGGGTGGATGTTGGATCGAATCGAACAAAAAAAAATTTAAGTTCATGAATCTTATTTTATCATTTTAATTTGATTGAAATTTTTTCGAATTGATTCGAGTGAGATGGAATTTGAATCAAATCGAATATATTTGTTAAAGTTAAATTTAAAAAAAAATGACTTTGGATCTTTTTAACTACTATCACCTACTGTAATCAAATTTGTTATTAACTTTCATCTCCTCATAATTTATTTATTAATCTTTTATATATGGGTTAGTTTTTTTGCTTGCTTAGTTGCTTCAATTATCTTCAGATTTTTGTTACTATGTATTTTGAAATTAAAAAATATATTAAAGATAAAAAAAATGTGGTTTTTTATTAAAAGTTATCTTAAAGATAAAATGTGAAATTGATACCAACATAAAATTTTATAAATAGTAAAAAAATAAAATTTCTTTTAATAATATAAATAATATATATAAATAAAATTATTACTATATAGGTTTAGGGATTGTTTTGGATGATTTTTAATTTGAGGGTAAAGGGTGAAAAGTAAGAGTTTGGGGGGAAAATAAAAAATTTTGAGGGTTGGGTAGTAAAATTTGGGGAGAAAATGGGTTTGGGGTAGATGAGGGGTGAGATGGGAGGGGAGAAAAAGTTTTGGGGGGAAAGTGGGAGGGTGCAACAACCCAAAATTTACAGGTATTGAAAAAGTGCATTTTTGGGTCACTGTTTTGGTAAAACGTATTCGTAAATATTTATTAAAAATATTTACGAAGTTAGTTGTGTGGTTAATTAGGTTTTGGCTAGGTGAATTAGCTTGAATTAAGAGTAATTACGTGTAAAGACTAGATTGAATAAAGGGTAAAAGTTGAATTACAGACTAAAGAAAAATTGAAGGATTAAATGAATAAATAAACCATATGTAACACTTGTATAATAAAAAGTGAATACAAGTGCATGGTAGGTGTAAAATACATGTGGAAAAATAGTGTACATATGTATAAAATACTAATGTATATGTACTTAATATTTAAGTATATAATATTATTATAATAATAACTAAATAATATAAACAAAACAAAAAGAATGAAAGAAAGAAACAGAATTGAAACGAAACAGGGGAAAAGAAACGGGAAAGAAAAAGAAAAAGGAAAATTAGGGTTTTTAAGGCTTCAAGCTTAAGTGGTATGTTAATTTAGTCCCTTTTCTTGTAATTTTGATATTTTTAGAATCTTAGAACAAAATACTACTTGATTTATGTTGAAAATTTGAAAGTTAGTGGAGTTTTAAATGTAGTTCATGTTGAATTAACTGAAGAATTAGGGGTTAAATTGATAGAATTTCAACTTAAAATTGAGAAAATGGTTGAGTTGTAAAATAAATCATAAGTTTTAAGTAGTAGCGATTAAATTGAAAAAAATTCAAAATTAGGGATTTATGGTGAAAATTAGAGAGTTAAATTTAGTTTTAAGTGGTAGTTGAATGAAAATAAAGAATAAAATTGTAGGGAAAACAAGGTTAGATTTAATTTAAGGACAAAATTGAAATTTAGACAAAAGTTGTGTATAAATTCAAATATTTAATGTTAAAATTTGTTGTATTGATGATTTTAAAATTATTTTAAATTCCGTAACTAACATTGAGTCAGAGACCTCGGCTAAGAAAGGAAAAGACAAGGTTAAAGATGAGTAATTTGGAAATTACGGTTTGTATTTCTATAATTCGAATTTAGTAATTTTTATTTGTTGTATTTTAAATTAATGTGTATGGTGAGTAATTAAGGTGAATGTTGTTTGTTATTATCTTAATATTGAAATGAGATTATAAGAATTTATGATTGATGAAATTATTGATTGTTGTTGAAATGTGAAAATATTGAATTGAGATTTATGTGAATTTTGTGACAATTTAATATTGAATATTAGTTGTATTTGGAAAATGAATTGAAAATCCTATTAACTGTATCGGACTGAGTCGGATATAGTTGGCATGCCATAGGATTGGAAGTGTTCAGGGATTACTTCGACCACGTGTCGATGAGAAACTGAGTGTCAAACTATTGCTTCAGATAAATTCGATAAGGTATTGGGTACCAATTTACTTCGGCATGGCCGATGAGACACTGGGTGTCAATCTATTACTTCGAATTATCCAATGAGGCACTGGGTGCCATACTTGTGTGTTTTGGTTGGATCCGTGTATCCGCCAAAGTCCTAGTCCTGTTAATAGGGGTAAATAAGTAAATTGACAATATGAATGACATTTGATGATTTTGAACATGAATTGGATTGAAATATTAAATTGAGTTATGAAATTGAAATGTATAAACTAATGGGTTCATGAAATGGTTATTGATATGGTGAAATGATATGTGTATCCTATTGAGAAAAATTATTTGAATATCAATTATGAGATTAAAATAGTAAAAGATGAGAATTGAAAGTGTTATAAATGATGTGTTATGAAATTGATTATTTGTTGAATGATTTTTGTTATGCGTGTTTAGATATATAAATATTGAAAATTCTTATTTAATAAGTATTCAGATTATAGTAATACCACTGAGTGTATACTCAGCGTACGGCTTGTTTTCCGTACGCAGGATAAGTTAAAGTTCGATCGTTGAATCAGCATCCAAAGCCGATCCTGAACTTAGGGTACGTTTGGTTCACTGTAATGGAATAGGGCTGTAATTGAATAAAGCTATAATTGAATAGAGCTATAATTGAATAGAGCTATAATTAGTAATTCAATTGTTTGGTTGAATGGAATGGAAGAGAACTGTAATAGTATTCTTGTGTTTAGTTGAATGGAATGATGCTGTAATAGCATAAGGAAAAAAACTAAAATGACCAGAATACCCTTAGTAGAATTTTTTTAGGTAGATGATTATTGTTATTGTTATTAAATTTTAATAAAATTATTATTAAAATAATTTAATAAAAAAATAAATAATTTAACCATATTTTAACTTAATTATTATTAAATATAATTTAATAAAATAATATATAATTTAATAAAATTCTTAATATAATTATTATTATATGAATTAAAAAAACATATTATATAATACTATAAAAATAATATATAATCTACTTTATTATTTTTAAACTGCAATACATATTTAATATGCTAAAATATCATTAATGTAACAAATAATTTAATTATTCTACAATAAAAAAATAAAATTTTAGAAGTAATAAATAACTTGAAAATTATAATATTTATATATTAACAAAAAGTTACATGATTTCATTAGTTTATATGTCATAATCCACAACATAAAAAATTTACAACATTGTAATGACATTCTATCACGTCATTATACCATCCAAATATTACAAACACAAAAAATTACCAAACTGAAAGTTCATATGCATTGACTTGTCGACTTTGCGGTTCCTGAACCAAATATTGGGTGTGAGTTTTGTGACCTATGAGTTTTATGACCATCAAGCATTTCAAGCCCATTCCCAATAGCCTTATCATTTGCAACCAATTTGAAGTGGCAAGAAGAAAGTGAAAGTATAGGAATTTCCTTCTTCAAAGCAGCATTATACCCCTTTAAATAAACATTTGCACACATGGGAACATTCTTTCAAAAACCTTTTCCATAAATGAAAGTGACAATAGTAATGTCAGTTTTTTCTCCTCTCATTATAAAACTAACACCAATAGACATTTAATAAAGTAAAGCAATGAGAAGAAACACATTGAACATAAGGTGAATCCTTAAGTTGGATAAAGAAGCACCCATCAAAGTATTTAGCAACAACAAATTTGCATCTACAGTTTGCATCTACTAAAAGAAACCTAAATGCTATATTCATTCAATCAAAAGAAACATATATCATAAAATTAATAAATTTTACAAAGTTTCTTTCCCCTTAATACTGGAATAGAGCAAAGAGTGAAGTTTGAGTCTAAACAATATAGTAGGCAGGATGTAATTGGTGCATGCATAGAAACAACTTGACAAACTATTCAAATAAAAATAAGCAGAGAAAAAAAACAATGAGAAAGCAAACAAGGCGAATTATAACCTACAGAATTCTATGAGAATCTGCCATCAAGGCAAATTATTAACAAACAATGAGATATTGCTTGACATGGATGACCCTGGAATAAGAAAAAACGGATTTTACCGGCTTTGTCAAGGATTACATTCAGCTTAGATACATCACGAATTGAAATACAAGCATGACAGTCTTGGCCTCCATGTTTCGGTCTTCTGATTAAGGGCTCTGGATTTGGAAGTTCCATCAAATGTATCATTTCAGAACCCATCCACAACCAAGCACCTCTGTATGGAAGCTTATCATGTGGCCTAGCCTCATTTATTTCAAGGTCTAATTTAACATTTAGAAGCAGGTGCTCAGTTTCTCTCTTTCTTTCTTGCAAAAATAAATCAATATCTATAACATGAGTATAGAAAAGAGATTACATACCTAAAATATTCTGATAAAATTCAAGCGATCTTTCAAGGTTTTCACATAAAATTCCAACATGGTGAATACCAACAACTCCATAATCTACATCAATGACAATACTTAAATATAATTCCATCCAAAATTGAAGAAGCATCAAATGTAGGAGAAATCAACAAATATAATATACCATTTTCAAGGAACCAAATTAACTAATCTCAAAGGTTCTAACAAACCCAATTTACAGAAGCTGCAAATAAGAAGTATAGCTTAAATTAAGTTGTCTTATTATTTTCCAATTTGATAACTATAAAAACATGACTTCTGTTAAGAGTAAGCAACAGACAGTATAGAAAATAAAGAAAAGAGCCGGTTGTAAAGTAATCCTTTATGTTGAAAGATTAAAAACAGATAATCCAGAAATGGACAAGAATGAATGGACGTGCCTGGACTTGGAAACGCTAATTTTTTTACCGATTTTAGTGAGAACATCGAGATATTGTACTTCTTCAAGGCTCTGCCATTGTTTCTTTCGATGAATTAGACTTAGATATAAGGAACACACCCGTTTAACCATAAAACATAAATGAAAAGGCAAAAGACAAAGTTCAAGTTAAGATGATTAAAGAAGATGACGGTGAAGGAAGCAGTAACAAAAACAGGCAAAAAAAATTTGTGGGTAACAAAAAAATAGAAGACAGAAAAATGAAAGGAATAGCAAAAGGAAAAATGTTTACTTGACCTTAGATGAAGAGGAGGAATGCCGGAGTCGAAGGGTACGTGAAATGGCTGCCGATTGAGTGTTTTTTAGGTGAGAATTTGGTAAGGGTAAGATAGGGTTCTTCAAGCAATGAATGGCTAAACGGTAAAGAGGGAAGGGAATAGAAATCCCCAAAAATCTCTGCTTAAGCCTGGAATGGAATACACCCATAATAGGGTAGTCCATTGAACCAAACGTCAGTTTATGTGGACCTGCAGAATAGGCTTATAATAGGCATGTAATGGCATAGCCATTAGCTTCAACCACACATGCTGTTATTGTGGTGAAGTATATTTTTTTAGTAATGGCATGTACCTAGATTGTTATATGTATGCTATTTTGAAAAATGGTTGTATAAAATGTTAAAATATAGTATTAACCCTTTATATACTTAAACATGATTCTGTGTTATGTTAAGGTTATAAAATGACATTTTTTATTAAAGTATGAATGAAGTTTCTATATGAAAATTTTGATATTTAGTATTAAATTTGGTTAGGTTTGAATGAAGTTATATAAATTGAGTTAGTAAGTATTTGTAAAATACCTATGTTAGTACATTGGTTAGGACATTATGATATGTATGTTATATTATTATATAATTGTTCGTATTTGTTCTGAATTATTCGTTAATATCTTGTAACCCTGTTTTGGCGACGGATAAAGGTTAAGAGGTGTTACATTTAGTGGTATCAGAGCTATTCAGGTTTAGTCAATTCTCAGACTAAATTGAGTTCGTAAATTGAGTCTAGAGGTACATTCCATAATTGAGTCGAATTGAGTCAGGATTGCATGCTGATATATTTGTTTGTTTCTATTTTATAGTTAAAGATGTCGGATGAATATATTGTTGATATTGATCAAGAAATGTATACTAGAGATGATGAATCATATGAAATGGATAAAACCGAGTCTGTAACATCGAGTATAAATCTAGTAAGAAATCAACCACCTAGTGTTGAAAGAGGTAATACTAGAAAAAGATATAATTCTGAATTACTTAGAATTATAGTTGATGCTCTTCAACGAGTAGCAGAAACTGCAACTGTTACGACATTTACCCCTACTACCTGACGAGCTCTGATTAAAGAATTACGTAAGTATGGTGCTACTGAATTTTTGGATTTAAAAGGACTTGATCCTTCCATTGCTGAAAATTGGATGGAATCTACAAAAAGAAAATTACATCAGCTTGAACGTACTCCCCGAAAAAGTTTATTGTGTGTTGTTTCTTTAATTCAAGGGGAAGCTTATGTCTGGTAGGAATCAGTAACTCGACATGTATCGACGAAACAGGTAAACTAAGATTTTTTTCAAAGAGGATTTCTGAAGAAGTATGTAGGTGAATTATACATTGAAGATAGAAAATAGCAATTCTTGATGCTAAAACAAGGTGAAATGTCAGTAGTTGGCTATGAACGAGAATTCTCACGACTTAGTAAATATGCAGCTGAATTTGTACCAACCGAAACTGATAGTTGTAAAAGATTTCTACGGGGTTTATATGATGAATTACATGTGCAACTAGTATCTCTCAGAATTACAGAATTTGCAGATTTAGTTGGGAGAGCTAAGATGGTTGAGCAAGTATTGGGTCTCGACAAAAAGCCTGAAAATACTTGTTTGATTGGGAAACGTACTGGAACTACTAGTTCAAATCCGCAACCTAAAAGATCTAAAGAATCTCATGGTAACAAGAGATCAAGTTTTAGATCAGATAGAGGTGATAGAGATCATGGAAGGCAAATAACAGTTTCTACTAGAGGTGTACAAGGTTCATCACGGGATATTGAAATACCAAAATGTGAACATTACGGGAAGAAGCATAGAGGTGAATGTTGGAAATTAACTCGATGATGTTTCCGTTATGGATCTATTAAGCATTTCATTAGAGATTGTCCAAAAAATGAAAATGCTGCACCTGTTACATCATAGAGATTAATGCCTACTTTTAGAGGTCGAGAATTAGGTAGAAGTGGTTCATTTTCCAGAGGTGGTGCTAGAAGATGAAGTGATGTAGCTACTCAACAATCAGAAGCTAGAATACCAGCTAAAGCATATGTTGTGCGGACACGTGAAGAGGGTGATGCACATAATGTGGTGACAGTTGCAGGATTTACTGGATCAAGAATTTATATGTCCTAGTATTTCACCTTGGGGAGCTCCAGTACTGTTTGTTAAAAAGAAAGACTGTTCAATGCAGTTTTGTATTGATTATCGGCAATTGAATAAGGTGAAAATCAAGAATCAACACCTGCTATCTCGTATTGATGATTTATTTGATCAGTTGAAAGGAGCTTTTATGTTTTCAAAGATTGATTTGAGATCGGGTTATTACCAATTAGAGGTGAAAGAAAGTGATGTACCAAAGACAACATCCCGTACAAGGTATGGTCATTATGAATTCTTAGTTATGCCTTTTGGTTTGACTAATGCTCCAGCTGCTTTTATGGATCTTATGAATCGTATTTTTCAACCGTACCTGAATCATTTTGTGGTGGTTTTCATTGATGATATTTTTGTCTATTCGAAGTGTGAATCTGAATATTAACAGCATTTCAGAATTGTTTTACAAATATTATGGGAGAAACAGTTATATGAAAAGTTAAGCAAATGTGAATTCTGGTTGTCAGAGGTTGTATTTCTAGGACATGTGGTATCGGTAGATGGAATTAGAGTTGATCCAAAGAAGATTGAAGTGATTGTTCAATGGAAAGCACTGAGAAGTGTGTCAGAGGTACGTAGTTTTCTTGGATTGGTTGGTTACTATCGAAGACTTGTAAATGGATTTTCAGAGATAGCCTTGTCGATGACAAAAACTGTTGCAAAAGAATGTTCCATTTGTTTTGGATAATCAGCGCCAAGAAAGTTTTGAGAAGTTGAAGCGAATGTTGACTGAGGCACCAGTTTTGACATTGCCAAAGTCAGGAAAAGATTTTGTTATTTACAGTGACGCTTCTTTGAATGGTCTCGGGTGTGTATTGATGCAAGATGGAAAAGTGATTGCTTATGCATCTCGGTAATTAAAACCTCATGAACGTAATTATCCAACGCACGATCTGGAACTAGCTGTCGTGAGTTTTACATTAAAGATCTAGAGACACTATTTGTATGGTTTGAAATGCTATATTTATACCGATCATAAAAGTATCAAGTATCTTTTATCTCAAAAGGAGTCAAATTTGAGACGTCAGTGGATAAAACTTTTAAAAGATTATGATTGTGTTATTGATTGTCATCCTGGAAAGGATAATGTTAGAGTTGATGCATTAAGTAGAAAAGCAGCAATTGAATTACGAGCAATGTTTGCACAATTCAGTATCAGTGATGATGGAAGTCTATTGGCTGAATTAAGAGTTAAACTAGTGATGTTTGATCAGATCAAGTTAGCACAGTTAAAAGATGACAAGTTGTTGAAGAAAAGAGGAATGGTTCAGAATAGTATGTTAGAAAATTTTAGCATTGATGAACATGATTGTTTGAGATTTTATAATCGGATTTGTGTTCCAGCTGTTTCTGAACTGAAAGAGTTGATACTTTGTGAAGCACATGATAGTTCTTTTGCAATGCATTCGGGTGGAATGAAAATGTATCGTAATCTACGGGAATCTTATTGGTGGCCAGTTATGAAAAGAAATATAGTTGAATATGTAGCTAAATATTTAACTTGTCAACAAGTAAAGGTAGAGCATCATGTTCCTACTGGACTACTTCAGCCTATTAACATTCCTAAATAGAAATGAGACTATATTAAGATGGATTTTGTAACAGGGTTACCGTTATCGGCAAGTAAGAAAAATGCTAATTGGGTAGTTGTTGATCGGCTTACAAAGTCAGCTCATTTTATAGTAGTTAGAATTAATTGGTCACTTTAAAACCTTGCTGAGATTTATATTCGGGAAATTGTGAGATTGCATGATATTCCCGTGTTAATAATTTCTGATTGAGATCCACGGTTCACATCGGGATTTTGGAGACAGTTACATTATTCTCTTGGTACACGGCTCAACTTTAGCATAGTTTTTCATCCGCAGACTGATGGACAATCTGAGCAAGTTATTCAAATTTTAGAAGATATGCTTCGAGCTTGTGTCATTAATTTTGAATCATGTTGGGAACGTTATTTACCATTGGTTGAATTTGTATGCAATAATAGTTTCCAATCAAGTATTTAAATGGCTCGTATGTAGCACTATATGGTCATAGATGTCGGATACCTGTATTATAACACCCTACACCTGTACCCCACGCCGGGACGGAATACGAGGCGTTACCCAACTTGAATACATACATTCTCACATTTTTGAGTTACCAAAATTAGGTCAAATTTAAGATTTTTTTATCTTTATCAAGAACTCAATAACAAAGGCCTACGAAGCTCCAAGCGTTCATTTAAAACCATTCGGGAATGATTCAGATCTTTCCATGACTCGAAAAAATATTACTAGACACAAGGGCACATGTCCGTGTGGGAAGGGCAACACGCCCGTGTGACCGATTTGACATTGTCGTATTGTTGGCCCGTGTAGCTCACACAGCCTAAGCAATACAGGGACACGCCCGTGTCCTCTACCCGTGCGGAATTAATTCTAAATTCACACCTACAAGGGTTTTTACACGACCTGATACACGTCCGTATCCCTGGCCCTTGTCCTTCACACGGCCATGACACGCCCGTGTGCAAAAACCTAGACATTTTGTTTCTGACGTTAGCAATTCTTAAGGCTCACACGACCAAGACACATGCCCGTGTTCTAAGCCATGCCCTTCACACGGCTGAGACACAAGTCGTGTCTCTGCCCGTGTGTTTGCTATCATGCATACTGACTTGTAAATTTTAAGTACAATGGACACACGACCGGATCACACGTCCATGTGGTAGGCCGTGTGTGGACCGTGTGTCACACACGGCCTAAACACACAGTCGTGTGCCTACCCGTGGAGACAAAATGAGGCTATTTACCAAGCCTCTTTGTCACCCTTACATACATAACCTGCATAGAATCACCCTATGCCACCACAAGGGTAAATCACATAGCCAAAATAGCTACAATAGACAACATTTCATTTGTGCAATTTACTCATCCATGAAAATATCATCTTCAATTAATAAATATCAAAATGAATATTAACCATTATCAATGGCCTTATACAAAATTAAAGGTATTCATCCTAAGCCATCATATTTGGCTATTTCTCAATGACACATAACATTAAAGTCTAGTCTTATGCATGCCATACACAAAACAAGGATTATAACTATACTGAGTGCTCTGGATGATAGTGTGATCGTAGCCTCCGATGTCCATTAAATCCCCAAGCTATTTAGGCGACATTATAAGGAAATAGAGAAGAGAGGGGGTAAGGATAAAGCTTAGTAAGAAGCATACAAATATATAACAACAACTTTACCATTTAACAACATGCTCTTAATACAAAAGTAGGCATAAGGATAACTTACTCATCACTATCCAATTTCCATCATATAGCATATATTGAACTCTCATCTTATATATATATAACGAATAAGTACATGTATTACTCATAACATGGTTATACTTTTCTCATGATCTTAAACCATAACTCTCACCGTTGAACCATTCGGAACACTATCGGATATTTATTAAGCCTCAAACATGGGGTAGGATGCCGATGCCATGTCCCAGACATGGTCTTACACTGGCCCATCTCGTAGCCGATGCATGTCCTAGACATGTCTTACACTGGCTTACATCTCGAGGCCGATGCATGTCCCAGACATGTCTTACACTAGCTCTCGTCTCAATGTCGATGCCATGTTCCAGACATGGTCTTACACTAGCTCACAATAACCCATATGTCATGGCATGAATATCTGATTTATTTCTTATGGTTCAACCAGAAATATTACTATCTCAATTGTTTTTATACATTCTCATTTCTACAATCAAGCAATTCATGCTAAATCAATTCAACACATATAATGACAATGTATTTGTATTATTTGCATACAACTTACCTCAGGTTACAAAATATGGCGACTAGTCAGTCTAATCAATTTGCTGAGCCTTCTCCCGTTCTAAGTTCGAATTTTGAATTTCTTGATCTATAATAACAAAATTCACACCTTTAATCATTTTATCATTCTAGGCATTCAATAAATCTATATTTGGGAAAAATGAACATTTTGCCCCTAGACTTTTGCAAAATGACCATTTTACCCCTAGGTCTGAAAATCAATTTTTATCGAATTTTCTTATCATCCAAGCCTAACCTACCATTTATATCTCTTATGAAAACCCTAAATTTCCAATATTTCACAACATTACTATCTATTTTACCAATTTTTACAAAATGGTCCAATTAGGGTTTTCATAAGAAATCCCTTAACAAAAGTTGTTTATTTCACAACCAAGACTCATATTCTTCCATAAAATTTTAAAAAACAACCTATTTACTCTCATGAAAAAAAACTAAACTTTCAACCATTTTGCAAAATAGTCCCCTCATTTGAAAGCTCATGCTTCAAGGGGTCCAAAAATGAAAAAATATCAACAAAAAGCATGTGAATCACTTGCAAGAGGAATAAGTTGCTAAAATTTTTGAAGCTCAAAGCCCCCAAGAATGGCTGAAAAATCGGTGGTAATTAAGAAAGAATGAAAGAAAAGATGATAGCTGGGCTTAGGCATTATTTTATTACACATTATGTCATCCAATTACCTAATGTTGACTTTCCAATATTTTTATCTCCCATGGCTGGCCAAGCTAAGATCTAAGGGTCTTTTTGCCCTTTAAAGACTCCAAATTTAGATTCTTAACAATTTAACACCCTTAGCTATCAATTTAAGACTTTTGCACTTTATGCGATTTAGTTCTTTTTCACAATTGGGCTCACAAACGTTAAAATTAACTCATCAAATTTTTCATGCACTAATATAAACATGCTATGACTTTAAAATAACAATAAAATAATTTTTTTCGACTTCAAATTTGTGGTCTCAGAACCACAGTTCTGATTAGCCCCAAAATCGAGCTGTTACATGTATTTTGGATGGAATTGAATGAAAGAAAGATGATTGGGCCAGATTTAATTCAAGAAACAGAGGACTCTGTTAAGAGGATTCGAGATAAATTGAAGAAAGCTTTCGACAGAATGAAATCGTATGCAGATTTGAAATGTCGAGACATTGAGTATTCTATTAGTGATTAGGTATTTCTTAAAGTCTCGCCTTGGAAGAAAATTCTAAGATTTGGTTAAAAAGGAAAATTGAGTCTAATTTTATTGGACCGTATGAAATTGTGGAAAGAGTTGGGCCAGTTGCTTACCGATTAGCTTTGCTTCCGAAATTACAGAAGATTCATGATGTTTTTCATGTTTCTATGCTTAGAAGATATAGATTAGATTCCTCTCATATTACTTCAATAGAAGATATTGAAATTCTACCCGATTTGTCATATGAAGAAGAGCCGATTGAGATATTAGCTCGAGAAGTGAAAAAATTACGTAATAAACGAGTACCATTAGTAACAGTACTATGGAAAAGTCATAGTGTTGAGGAAGCAACTTGGGAACCGGAAGAAACTATGAGATCTTAGTACACCCACCTCTTTTCAGGTAAATTTTGAGGACGGAAATTATTAAGGGGAAGAAATGTAACAACCCAAAATTTACAGGTATCAGAAAAGTGCATTTTCGGGTCACTATTTTGGTAAAACGGATTCGTAAATATTTATTAAAAATATTTATGAAGATAGTTGTGTGGTTAATTAGGTTTTGGCTAGATGAATTAGCTTGAATTAAGAGTAATTACATGTAAAGACTAGATTGAATAAAGGGTAAAAGTTGAATTACAGACTAAAGAAAAATTGAAGGATTAAATGAATAAATAAACCATATGTAACACTTGTATAATAAAAAGTGAATACAAGTGCATGGTAGGTGTAAAATACATGTGGAAAAATAGTGTACATATGTATAAAATACTAATGTATATGTACTTAATATTTAAGTATATAATATTATTAGAATAATAACTAAATAATAAAAGCAAAACAAAAAGAATGAAAGAAAGAAACAGAATTGAAACGAAAAAGGGGAGAAGAAAAGGGAAAGAAAAAGAAAAAGGGAAATTAGGGTTTTTAAGGATTCAAGCTTAAGTGGTAAGTCAATTTAGCTCATTTTCTTGTAATTTTGATGTTTTTAGAATCCTAGAACAAAATACTACTTGATTTATGTTGAAATTTTGAAAGTTAATGGATTTTTAGATGTAGTCCATGTTGAATTAATTGAATAGTTAGGTGTTAAATTGATAGAATTTCAACTTAGAAATGAGAAAATGATTGAATTGTATAATAAATCATAAGTTTTAAGTGGTAGGGATTAAATTGAAAAAAATTCGAAATTAGGGATTTATGGTGAAAATTAGAGAGTTAAATTTAGTTTTAAGTGGTAGTTGAATGAAAATAAAGAATAAAATAGTAGGGAAAACAAGGTTAGATTTAATTGAAGGACAAAATTGGAATTTAGACAAAAGTTGTGTATAAATTGAAATATTTAATGTGAAATTTTGTTGTATTGATGATTTTAAAATTGTTTTAAATTCCGTAACTATTGTTAAGTCGGAGACCTCGGCTAAGAAAGGAAAAGAGAAGGTTAACGAGGAATAGCTTGGAAATTACGGTTTGTATTTCTATAATTCAAATTTAGTAATTTTTATTTGTTGTATTTTAAATTAATGTGTATTGTGAGTAATTAAGGTGAATGTTGTTTGTTATTATCTTAATATTGAAATGAGATTATATGAATTTGTGATTGATGAAATTATTACTTGTTGAAGAAATGTGAAAATATTGAATTGAGATTTATGTGAATTTTGTGACAATTTAATATTGAATACTAGTTGTATTTGGAAAATGAATTGAAAATCCTATTAACTGTATTGGACTGATTCGTATATAGTTGGCATGCAATAGGATTGGAAGTGTTCAGGGATTATTTCGACCGCCAGTCGATGAGATACTGGGTGTCAAACTATTGCTTCAGATAAATTCGATGAGGTATTGGGTACCAATTACTTTGGCATGACCGATGAGACACTGGGTGTCAATCTATTACTTCGAATTATCCGATGAGGCACTGGGTGCCATACTGGTGTGTTTTGGTTTGATCCGTGTATCGGTCAAAGTCCGAGTCCTGTTAATAAGGGTAAATAAGTAAATTGACAATATGAATGAAATTGGATGATTTTGAACATGAATTGGATTGAAATATTGAATTAAGTTATGAAATTGAAATGTACGAACCAATGGGTTCATGAAATGGTTATTGATAGGGTGAAATGATATGTGTATACTATTGAGAAAAATTATTTGAATATCAATTATGAGATTAAAATAGTAGAAGATGAGAATTGAAAGTGTTATAAATGATATGTTATGAAATTGATTATTTGTTGAATGATTTTTGTTATGCATGTTTAGATATATAAATATTAAAAATTCTTATTTAATAAGTATTCAGATTATAGAAATACCACTGAGTGTATACTCAGCGTACGGTTTGTTTTTCGTACGCAGGATAAGTTAAAGTTCGATCATTGAATCAGGATCCAAAGCTAATCTCGAACTTATTATGGTGAAGTACATTTTTTTGGTACTGGCATGTACCTAGGTTGTTATATGCATGCCATTTTGAAAAATGGTTGTATAAAATGTTAAAGAATAGTATTAACCCTTTATATACTTAAACATAAATTGTGTGTTAAGGTTATAAAATGACATATTTTGATTAAAGTATGAATGAAGTTACTATATGAAAATTTTGATATTTAGTATTAAATTTGGTTGGGTTTGAATGAAGTTATATGAATTGAGTTAGTAAGTATTTGTAAAATACCTATGTTAGTACATTGGTTAGGACATTATGATTAAATTATGATATATATGTTACATTATTATATGATTATTCGTATTTATTCTGAAATATCCAGTAATACCCTGTAACCTTATTCTGGTGACAGAAAAGGATTATGAGGTGTTACAGAGGGAGTAAAAGTATTGGGGGAAAGTAAGAAAGTAAAAAGTTTGGAGGTTTGGGGTAAAAATGTAAAATATTATAGTTTGGTATTCGGTTTATTCGAGTTATTTGAATTATTCAAATCCGAAATTAAACTCGATTCAAACTCGAAATTCAAAAAAAATTGAGTTGACTTGAATAACTCGATTCGTTTAACTCAAAATTCAAATTTTCAAGTCCAATCGAGTTTTACTCACCCCTAGATTTATCTAGGCTTATTACATTATTATTGATAGTAAGATGTGGTTTGGTGGAGAGCATGGTAAAATTGAGGATGATTTATTTGTTTGGGTGGTGATCAGTGGTGGAGTTTGAAAATTTTTTTGAGGGGGTCGGAGTTAAATTATATATTTTTACGATAGTAAAAACACAATTTCATCATTTTAATAGTTTATATCTTTATAACTTTTAAAGGGTTAAATAAAATTTTTATCATTTTTTGGGGTTAAAGTATAATTTTTTCATTACTAATTTAAAATTTTATAAATTATAAAATGCCTAAATTAAAAATTTACCATTTTGGGGAGGCCATGGCCCCTTGGGTTTTCACTACACTCCGCCACTGGTGGTGAATAGTATTTTTTGGAAGAGATTTGTGGGAAATAAGAGATGTTAAGTGTAGGATGAGTGAATATGGTCGATATTTGGGTGAGAGGGAGTTATATGGATTAGTCTCAAAGGACATGTGTCTCCTTGTTATAAGTTAATTGGTTTTTTTCAAGATCCATATTAAGTGAGCAATGTGACATTACTTAGATTATAGGGTATATGGGCGATAAATGATGGTTAATTTGTTGGAATGACCTAAATTTTGAAAGTGGTTGATTTGTATGTTCTCTAAGTCCTAACAAAACAATACCCATCGTAGAGGTGATGTAACAAGTAAAATTAAGTTGATGAAACTAGAAAACCATTGTATCCTGATAAAGTTTCCATGTATAACAATTATGAACTTAGATCAAATTGACAAAACCTACAAATAGGTTAAGTTATCAAACTAGATCTCTTGAGTTAACATGAAACATAAGACTAATATGTGTGTATATATATCTTAATTTTTTTCTTAGAGGGTACTACCTTATCTTATTTCTTTTATTTATATATATATGTTAAATAAACACAAATATTTTTATAAGAATGAAAAATTGTTTTATTATACATTTAAAGTACCCTTAAAATGTAATACCTCTATTTTTTAATTGATTTTAAATTTTTTTTAAAAAATAGATGAGATAAAGAGTCTCAAGAGTACTTTGCCTAGAGTCCTAGAGAAAGCAGTATCTACTGCGGCTTGGGATGGAGGAAAGCGGTGGTGACGATCGAGGGAGGAAGGATGAGATTTCTCTTCTCGTAGAAGAACTTATTTAGCTATCAGTCAAAGGTTCGCTGGTGGTACCAAGCGCAAAACCTACTCTGTTATGTACTATTTGGACAGAGAAGTTCTATAACCCAGAAAGTTTTAGGGCACAAATGAAAAGTATTTGAAATACAGATGGTGGGGCAGAATTTATTTTTTATAGTGTTCGATTTGGAAGAAGATCTAGAGATAATACTAGAGGGAATGCCATGGCTATTCCGTAAAAGTGTTATTTTGTTCGATAGATCAACCCAACCGATTGAGAGAAGTCAAAATCGGCTAACACTATCACTGTTCTGGATAAAAATAGATTCATGTTTACCAGAGTTTAATAAGAAAGATCTATTGCATACTATCGGTGTCACGTTTGGGGGGGTTATTCGATCTAAAATTAATGAAGATTCATGTCGGCTTAGGGTTAATTTGGATGTGCAAAAACCGCTTCAACGAGGTATTTTTGTCTCTATTGATAATATTAATAAATCGTGGGTATCTTTTAAGTACGAGAAGTTACCGATGTTTTGTTTTGGATG
Source organism: Gossypium hirsutum (assembly GCF_007990345.1). NCBI lineage: Eukaryota > Viridiplantae > Streptophyta > Magnoliopsida > Malvales > Malvaceae > Gossypium > Gossypium hirsutum. The sequence goes on along the minus strand of NC_053433.1, from coordinate 93,642,578 downwards.
TGGAAGAATGGGGCATGGGTTTTAAGATTGTCGTCAGATACTTCCTGTAGAAAATAGTAAAATTAGTGAGGATCCATCATATATGTTGGCGTTAAAAGTAGAATCAAAATTAATTAGAAAGGAAAGTATGAAATTTAATGGTTTTTCAAAAAAGGTGGGGGTTCAATGTTCTTATTTGGGAAGTACATATTTGTTGGTAAATATTACAAAAGTATTGGTAAGGGAGAATAACGAGACTAGGGGGTTACAGGAGAATACGGGGCTGATGGGAAGGGAGGGGTAATTGAGGAGCAAGTAGGGGGACCTATAATAAAGGAAGATGAGAATTTGAATGATAGCATGAAACAGCAGATCAATAATATAAACCTTGGAAAAAAAAGATGGAAAAGAATTGAGCCAGTGGTCACGATAAGACAAGACAAATCTAAAAATAGCACGAGGAAGAGAAAGTCCCCAGATGCAGAAACTGACTTTTGTGGCACAAAGGTTGCATATGAAGATAGGAATAAGTGTTTGAAACAGGAAGGATTAGAGGATCGTGAAGATGGTTTTATAGATACGATGAAAGAGAATTCAGAGTTACTTGATGCGTCAACAATTTTAAGATTGGCAGCTGCCAAGAGGCATGCCGACTGGACACAATGAAAATTATAAGTTAGAACGTCTATGGGTTAGGGAGTCCACGGGCTATAAGAAGGCTGCGATATTGCCTAAAACATCATAATCCCCATATGGTCTTCTTAATAGAGACAAAACTTGACAAGCCGCGTTTGGAGAAAGTTAGGAGGAGTTGTGGTTTTTTGAATGGAATTGATGTTGAAGTGGAGGGCTCGCGTGGTGGGGTGTGCCTTGCACGGAAAGGAGATACTGAAGTATGCCTAAAAAGTTACTCTAGGAGTCACATTGATGTAACAGTCAAATAAATACAGGATAGTGAAAAGTGGAGATTCACGGGGTTCTATGGTTCACCATATGGTACTCAAAAGAATTCTTCATGGAATTTGTTAAGGAAGCTAGGACAAGATCAGAATCTTTCATAGGTAGTAAGTGGTGATTTTAATGAGATCATGTTTTCTTATGAAAAAAATGGGGGTTTAGAAGAGTGCCAACTAGAAGATTTGGGATATTTTAGGGTCTGGTTTACTTGGGAAAGGAAAAATTTTCTAGAGATAATTATTAGAGAGTGACTTGATAGGGGAGTTGTAAATGCTAAATGAAGGTTTCTTTTTCCAACAGGTAACATTCAATATCTACCCCATTCGATGTCTGATCATTTTCCATTTCTTCTAAACACAAAAAATTATAATGCTTATGTGGGAAGTCCAACATTTAAGTTTGAGGCATGATGGATCATGGAGGAGACGCTTGAGAAAGAAGTTAAAGCATCATGGGAACAACAACAGGATCACTAGAGGAGAAAATCAAAAGATTACAAGCAGATTTAAAAGTATTGGCGAGAGTAATTAAGAAAGGGCGAGAGGGATTTAAGCAAAAGCTCATGAAGGAATTGGAGATGCTACTGGCGAAAGAGAAGACTGATGAAACAATGGAAAAAAATTTTGATACTAAGATTCATTTGAATATGGAAATAGATAAAGATGAAACTTACTGGGAGCAAAGGGCAATGACAAATTGGTTGAAAGCAGGGGACAAGAATACAACTTTCTTTCATAGATTTGCCTCTTTTCAAAGATGCATCAATACTATATCTAAGTTGGAATTAGATGGGGGTGGATAGGCTATTGAAGTAAGAAAGATCAATGAAGTTGCTACTTTATTTTTCCAGAAGATGTTCACATCTAGTGGAGTTAGGGATCTTTCTTATCTCCTATCGGGTATTGAAAATAAAATTTCTCCAGATATTAATTCTGTTTTATTATCAAATTTTACAGAAGAAGAAGTGTTTACAGCTTTAAAAGGAATGAGACCTACCAAAGCATCGGGATCTGATGGATTTCCAGCACTTTTCTTTCAGAGATATTGGCACATTGTAGGTGAAGATGTGTCAAACTTTTTTTTGGAAATTTTAAATAATGATTATAGTTTCGGCTATTTCAACCAAAGGGATATTGTGTTGATCCCAAAAACCTCTAATCCAACAAGGCTAGCTAATTTTAGACCAGTTAGTTTATGTTCAGTTCTCTACAAGGTTGTGGCGAAGATAATTGTAAATCAGCTTCAAGTAGTTTTTGGAAGATACATTGATGTGGCCCAAAGTGCTTTTATCCCAGGGAGATTAATTTCTGATAATGTGCTTTTAGCTTATGAAATTCTACATACTTTTCGACAAAAGCGTACAAGGAAAAAATGATACATAGTTGTGAAGCTGGATATGAGCAAAGCTTATGATAGGGTTGAATGGGGTTTTCTTAAGGAAGTTATGCTACGAATGGGTTTTGCAAAAGAACGGGTGGAGCTAATTATGAAATACATTACCACGACGACTTATGCAGTTAATACAAATAGAGGGAGGGGAAGACTTTTTCAATCGACTAGGGGTTTGCAGCAATGCGATCCTTTAAGTCCTTTTCTTTTTCTACTTTGTAGTGAGGGACTATCATCTTTGATACGACTGGCAATGAAGGAGGGGCTACTAAGAGGAGTAAAGGCTAGTAGAAGAGGCCCAAAATTTCACATTTACTCTTTGCAGATGATTGTTTTTTATTCGGTGAAGCATCAGGTAGCGGAGCAATGGTGTTAAAAGGAATTTTGAAGGAGTATGAAAAGTGTTCAGGCCAATGTGTTAATTTTGATAAATCAACAATCTTCTACAGCTTGAACACTACAGAAGAACAGAAAATAGTAGTCTCGAAAATATTAAGGGTTCGAAGCTCAACAAACCTGGAAAAGTATTTAGGTCTTCCTAATGTGGTCGACAGATGGAAGAAGGAGTCTTTTCAGTATCTCAAAGAGAAGGTTTATACTCAAATTGAAGGGTGGAGTACCAGATTATTATCACAATGAGGTAAGGAAGTCTTTATAAAGTCGGTGCTTCAGGCTATTCCAATCTATGCTATGTCTTGTTTCCTTTTACCAAACTCTTTTTGTCGAGGACTAGAAAGAACATTTGTGAAATTTTGGTGGCAAAAAGGATATGGGAAATGAGGGATTCATTGGTGTCAATGGAAGTATATGTGTCGGTCTAAGGATGAGGGTGGTTTGGGTTTTAAGAGCATGGCTCAATTTAATGTAGCACTTCTAGCTAAGAAAGGGTGGCGAATTTTAAATAATCCAAATTCTTTAGTTGCGAAAGTTTTAAAAGCCAAATATTTTCCAAATGTGAGTTTTTTAGATTCGCGGCTGGGGAATAACAGTTCGTATACATGGAAGAGTATTTGGGCTACAAGAGGCATTTTAGAAGAGGGATTATGTTGGAATGTAGGTAGGGGTACGAACATTTCTGCTCTTAATGAATTTTGGATTCCAGGTGAAAAAATACCAGATTGTCGTCTCTAATTAATAATTTGAACGGTTTTAAAGTTGCTGAGTTAATTGAACCAAGCAACAGAATATGGAAGAAAGAGCTGATAGAGTCTACCTTTTCGGAGGAAGTAGCTGAGAAGATTCTCCGTATCCCGTTGGCAGAGGATCCCCACGATGATTTTCGAGTTTGGAGTGGTGAGGCGTCGGGCCACAGTACGCAGCGCCTATAAACTATTACAAAGCATCGAAGGAGATCCTACAGCTTACGCTTTACAGGCCGATTGTAAAGAATTCTATAAAAAAACTATAGCTACTCAATCTACCTTCTAAAGTAAAAATTATAGTCTGAAAAATATTGTGGAACTATCTACCTACACGAGTTAACATGTTACAAAGAAAGTTAACGAACACATCTATATGCCCTCAGTGTGGAAGTGGATCAGAGAATATGGACCATCTTTTTCGTGCATGCCCTGTTTCAATTTCAGTTTGGAGAGAGCTATCAAGCCAATTTTATATACAAGATACCCATTTGGGGTTTATACAATGGCTAACCTGGGTCTTTTCGCAAAGTTCGCTATCTCAGTGTAGACTTTTTTGCTGTGTATTATGGGCCATTTGGGGAGACAGGAACGCTAGAGTGCATAAGAAGGCTAGCAAATCTAGAAAAGAAATAGTAAGTTTTGTCGACAGCTATATATCAGAAATAGACGAGAATGATAAAAGAAACCCAAAAAACTCTTTTGCTACTTGTAAATGAAGGCGCCCACCTGAACAAGTTGTGAAAATTAATTTTGATGCAACATATGAAGCGAGAACTTGTCAATCGGTAACAATAGTTGTGGCAAGAAATAGTGAAGGAGGTGTTCTCTTATCGTGTTCGGTGATCCAGCAACGAGTTGTTTCTGCCTTGGCTACTCAGGCACTTGCGTGTCGGGTAGCGACCCAGATAGGTATTGACATACAATGGTGAAAAATCATTATTGAGGGAGATTCCTTGTCAATAATAAAAAAGTGCAGAGAGAAAAGACCAGATAAGTCCTTGGTAGGTGCTTATATTCATGATACTCATCAGCTTTTGTTAAAGTTTAAGGAGTGCATATTTGAAAACATCCCACGATTAGCAAACAGTTTAGTGCATTATTTAGCAAATGAAATGCTGAAGAATAATGAAGAAGTTTACCTGGTAGGAAGCGTTCCAGATTCGGTAGAGAAGTAAGCGGAGAGGGATAGAGTGAGAGAAACAGATTGAAAATAGAAGGAAGTAAGTGAAAAAAGGGAGTTTTGAAGCGGGATACCCACAGATTTGATGGCAAACGCTCCTCTTGGGAATATGGAAGAGTCTTGAGAAAGAAATGTCAGATTAGGGGACAAGACGGCAACCGTTCATTTCTGATTGGACAAGTAAAAGGCGTAATTAATACGCTTCTAAAGAGATCTGATTGTTTTTTTGATTTTTTCACAAGCTAGAATCTTATTTTTAGGCCTTTTTCTGGTTTTTGCACTTGGTTTCTGTTTTCACGTTACTGTTGTTTTTGGGTCAAGTTCTATAGCTGGGCTCGTTTATTTTTTGTTTGCTTCTTTATTTTTATACATTGTACTTATTAAGTTTCTTCAATAAAGCCCAATCTGAATTTTAGTTTCAAAAAAAATGTAATACCTCTATATCCATAATTAGATATTTATTAAACAAACATTATTTTCTTTAAAAATAGTAGGCTATGATCCAAATTCCAAAGTAAATATTTGAGTTTTCTAATGTTAATAGTTTTAGTGAAAAGATGTTATCTTGGATATGGATGAAAATATATTTATTTATAAGCTATATTATTTAGTTAGTAACTCAATTTTTGGATGTTTTTATTTTAGTTATTTAAGATGAAATTCTTGCAATTTTGTTACTCAAATTTTAAGGCATTTTCAATTTAATCACATAAGCGTTAAATCTCTAATGACAGTTAATTGTATATGCCACATCATGTTATATTTTTATTTTAGTCACTCAATTTCTAGGTCTTTTTTCATTTAGACCACTCAATAAATATTATTTTTTAAGTATTGATCGAGGTAAAAAAATATTAAGGATTAAAGTATAAAACAACAGTAACTAAAATAATGTATTAAAAAATTTCAAATTGTACTTGTTTACCCCATTACCCAAAGTTCTACATTTTTTTCAATATTAAAATTTTAAATTTTTTTTGAAGAAAGTCGATTAGCTTTTATTAATTAGAAGAAAAACCCACATTGGGTCACAATCTGGGCTTAGACTTATCAGACTGAAAACACATCTTCAGCCTGCTAACTATAAAAATCAAATACGAATTTAAAATCAACTTTGGAAAACACGCCAAAAACTAATTACTGCAAAAAAGAAAACCTAACTCATTAATGCTAATCGACACAATAACAGCTAGACTCCATTTCCATAGTCTTGTCCCATCGTCTGTCCCATCTGTTCATTTTGGTAGCCGTTTCATATCTGCATTTCCTGCTACCCACATCATTTCCTTCTTCCATTAGGCTCTTCAATCTAGATCTTTTCTCCACCACCCTTTCGGAGAACCGCCTCTCCCTTTAATCAGGTATGTTTCTTCTTCCTTCTTTAGCGCTTCTTCTGCAATCTTATGAGCAAAAATATTCTCTGTTCTGTGTATAAATTGGAATCTAAGGTCTTCAAATCTAGTCATCTTACTATGAATGTCGTTAATAATCGCTCCTGTGACTGATTTATCTCTCTTCATTTCTTGGCACTTCTTGATGATTGTTCGAGAGTCCCCTATAACCGTCACTAAGGGACAATCCATTTCACATCCTAGTTGTATCACCTGTAAACCTGCCAGGGCTTCAGCAGCAAATGGTGACTGAACATTCCTGTATAGAACAGTCTTCTTCGCCATGAGTCTTCCTCTTTCGCCCCAAACCACAAGACCAAATGCCGACTTAAAGTTCCTGTTATCAAAGGCTGCATCAAACTGGATCGTCATTCTAGTGTAACCTTCTCGATGCTTGTGACTACTACTTGTGTTTAAGGTACTTTCCCTCATCCTCAACCCTTCAAGTTCAGCTATGTACTTTCAAACTTTGAGAGATAACTCCCTTCCTGTCTCTGCTTTCTGTTCATGTATGAATTTATTCCTTGAGCTCCAAACAAACCACAAGCCACAACAAAAGATCTTGCACTATTCAGAAGTACTCAATCTAAATATCCAGGTAAGCCACTCCTAGAATCCTTGAGTCATACTTTCACTGATCCACACCTGGTCTAACAATTGCCATGTTTGATTGCCACAAAACAATACCGAAAGATATGGGTGATATCTTCTTCCTCCCTTCCACAGCGAGGACATGTCACGTTATTAGTCACCCGTTTATATTTTAGATTAGCTAGAGTTGAGATGTAGTTCCAAGATATTCTCCATGTTGTTATTACAATCTTGTTAGGCAGCTGTAGATTCCATAGCTTATTGTAGAAATCCTTTATATCGGTCTGTATTAAATTAACTTTAGGATCCAATTGGGCATCTTGTAATAGTTTGTAGGCGCTTCTTACTGAAAATTCACCAGATTGCTCTCCTTTCCATGCTTGAAAATCCTCATGAGGAGTTTTCGCCAGGGGTATCCGCAGAATTTTTTGAGCAACATCTGCTGGAAAGGTATTATTAATTAAGTTGGTCTTCTATATTCTGTTTATATCTTCAATTAAATTCGCCACTAACTTGACATCATTATCATTTCTGGTATCCCATCTTCTTGGATCAACTCCCGGAATCCAGCAATCATCCCATACAGATATTCTGGTTCCATGACCAACTTTCCAACACAGCCCGTCCTGTAACAACCGCTTAGTAGCCCAGACACTTTTCCAGGTAAATGAAGGAAGATTACCTAATCTATCATTTACAAAATCTGAATACGGATAATATTTGGCTTTGAAGACCCTTGCTAATAATGAATGGGGATAAAAAAGAAGTCGCCAACCTTGTTTAGCTAATAGCGCTATATTAAATTGGCAAAGATTTTGAAATCCAAGACCTCATCTCTCTTTTAAAAAACACAAGTTTCTCCATGCACTCCAATGAATTCCTCTTTTGCAAGGACTTTTTGCCACCATAAAGTAGCTATGATGTTTTCTAATTCCAAATATAACGATTTCGGTAATAAAAAACACGCCATTGAAAAATTAGGTATGGCTTGGAGAACAGCCTTGATAAATACTTCCTTTCTCCCTTGAGATAGGTGCCTAGTACTCCAATTGTCAATTTTCTTCTTTATCCGATCCTTTAGATTCTGGAACGACTCTAATTGTCAATTTTCTTCTTTATCCGGTCCTTCAGATTCTAGAACGACTCCCTCATCTTCCTTCCTACCATATTAAGCAACCCGAGATAACGCTCTGGATCATTTGAGCTCTAGACCCCTAATATTTGTACAACCGCTCCCTTATCCTCCTCTGTTGTGTTTTTACTAAAGAACACCGTAGATTTATCAAAATTGACACATTGACCCGAGCAACCCCTATATTCCCTTAAAATTCCCTACAGTATACTGGCCCATCTGCTAGTCGCCTCACTAAACAAAATACAATCATCTGCAAATAGCAAGTGCGAAATCTGCGGACCACTTCTGCTAACTTTAACACATTTTAATGCCTCATCTTTAGCTGCAAGACGTATTAAACTAGATAAGCCTTTGCCACATATGAGGAAGAGAAACGGACTCAATAGATCTCTTTGGCGAAGTCCTCGTTCTGGTTGGAATCTGTCTCCTACGTATCCATTCACCACAACTGAATAAGATACAGAAGTTAAGCACTTCATAATAGTATCAACCCAGTTTCTATTAAGCCCCATTCTGATCATTATATTGTTGATGAAGTTCCATTCAACTCTATTATAGGCCTTGCTCATGTCAAGCTTCACAGCCATAAAGTATTTTTCCCCTGCCTCTTCATGTTAAGCGTATGAAGAATTTCGTAAGCCAATAGTATATTGTCTGATATAAATATTTCTGGTACGAAAGCACTTTGGGCCAAATCAATGCATTTCTCAATTACTCTCCTGAGCCGGTTAGCAATAGCTTTTGCAACAATTTTATAAATCACATTGCACAATCTGATCTACCTAAATTGTTTCATATCAAACAGATTGGCTACTTTTGGAATGAGTACTATATGAGTATGATTAATATGTTTGATCTCCTTACCTTCATTAAGAAGCTGTAGACAAAAAATAATTACTTCATTTCCAACAACGTACCAGCACTTTTGGTAAAATAAAGCCGGAAAACCATCCTCCCCTAGGGCTTTTGTGGGTCTCATCACAAACACTACTTCTCGGATCTCTTCTAGTAAGTACGGAGCTGTAAGCCTTTGGTTATCCTCCTCTGTAATGCATTTATCTATTCCTGACAACACATGATGATCTCTTCCTCTTGCTTCTGATGTAAAAATATTTTGGAAATATGATCGTGCTATCCTTTCCATTTCCTAAATTGCTTCATTTTCATTCCCTTCAACATCTTTCAATTTTTGAATTAGTTTCTTCTACGTCGCTGCGAGGCATGGCTATGAAAAAATGTTGTGTTTCTATCACCGAATTTTAACCAGTTTACACGGGCTCTCTGCTCCCAATAACGTTCATCTTTATCAATTTCTAAGTTCAGTTGAATCTTCACATTAATCGTCTCTGCCAAGTTAACATCGTCTTGATCAGCCTTTGCCAATTCTGATAGCCTTGCAATAAGCAAATCCTTGCATCCCCTTCTAGCAATTCGAATTTTCCCCGCCCACCTTACCAAGCCTTCTTTTAACGTATCTAGTTTTTCAGCAAATTTCCTGAAGACGACTCCCAAATATTTTTGACCTTTTGTTCAAAGAAATCCTCCATAATCCACCAGGCTTCAAACTTAAACAATTTCTTATTCAACAATTTGTCAACTTTTCCCGTATTAATTAAAAGGGGGCAATGATCAGAAAAAGAGTGAACAAGATGAGAGATCTTAGCCTCCCTAAACAGATTCATCCATTCTCCATTTGCAACTCCTCTATTTAAACGTTCTTGGATATTTGTTTCAGGTAAATTTCCCCTTTCCCATGTGAATCAATTGCCTGAATATCCTACATCCATCAACTGACAATCCGTCAATGTACTATGAAAAGTTTCCATTCTCCTTTCATCTCGCGGAAGCTCTCCTTTCTTTTCAAAACCATACATGATTTCATTGAAATCCCCACATACCAACCAAGGGATTTGTTCGCTAGTAAATAAATTCCTCAAAACAGCCCAAGAATCAGCTCGATCTTGTGTATAAGGGGATCCATAGAAACCCGTAAATCACTATTTTCCTCTTACTTCACTGTCATCTATCATAACATCAACATGTCTTTTGGAAAAACTGTGAAGTGTGACACTAATCTCGTTTCTCCATGCCAAACATAACCCTCCTTTAGTACCCTCCGGATCAACTTCAATCCCATGTATATAACCGCACCGATAACGAACTATCTCCATTTGACTCTTGCATAATTTTGTCTACATAAAAAAGACTATTTGGGGATTTTGTATCTTCAACATATGCCGAAGTCTACGTATAGTCCGTGGGCTCCCTAACCCACGAACATTCCAACTTAAGATTTTCATTGCATTCGGTCGGCTTGCTTCTTGGCAGCCGCCGATAATAAATGGTTGACCTCTCTTACTCTCCGGTTTCTTACTGCTGGAATATTGATCTCCCCCTGCTCTATTGGTACCCCTAGCTCACCTCTAGCTCTCTTATTTCCTTCCTCCCCAATAATTATCCCTTCTTCCAAATCATGTTCCATTTCAGTGAGCACTGGAATAGTTATTAGCTTTTCTCCATGCGGATTTAGGAATGGCGTATTACTTTCTAGACTAATTCCCAAAATTGGATCAATGGACCGCCCACACCCATGACTTTTATTTCCTGCTGCCCATGAAAAAATTCCTTTCATATGATTACCGTCCTTATTCACTTTTGTTCGCTCTTCACCCTTTTCCCTCAACCAAACACTGTTCATGGATAGAACCCTCCTAGATTGAGCTCTCAGTGATAAATCTCATCCCATCTCAGCAACTTCCACACCCAATGCCATCTTTCCTTCACAATATGAGTCACTATGCCCTAAACGTCCACAGTAAAAACAAAATAGAGATAATCTTTCATATTTGAATTTCACAAATGTGCAACTTCCTCGATACATAATTTATTTTTTCTTTTTCAATGGTCGTCTAACATCAATCTGGACTCTTACTCGCATATAGTTTCTATTTTCTTTCCCCAAATTCGATTCATTATACTCAAGGAAACTCCCCACAAAATTACCCAACTGCACTGCCAGATTTTCAGAAAATAGTCCAATAGGGACATCATAAATCTGCACCCAAAAAGGCGTAAAAAATAAAGGCACTTGTAAAGGATCCTCCTCCCATTGTAACTTATGTAGCATCAGTAGGTGATTATTAAAAGTCCGAGGTGCCCCTTTCAAGACCCTTTCCATGTCCATAACATGATAAAATTGGAACAAGAAACGCTTATCTCCTAAATCCCGAATTTGAACACCCCGCACGGGATGCCAAAGATTGGCCATAGTACTTTTCATTGCTGGGAAGTGAATGACACTAGCTGTTAAGAAACAACCTACTAACCTAAAAACTTCCTTCTCTTCACCTGAGAGCGACTCATCCTGAATTTGTAAGACTACTTCTTCATCTTCATTTAATGTTAACCCTGCTAACCTAGTTTCCATTTGTTGCAGAAGAAAGTAGAAGACCAGAGATCCACGTGATGATTCAAAAGAACTAAAGAGCGAAGTAGCCGCCGTAACTCAGCCTATCCAACAAGAAGACAAAAGACAGAAAACCTAAAAAACATGCCAGAGCGGCAGACGTTTCGCGTGCTAGGGTAGCAGACTTTTAATTGATTATACTTTTCAATTTAAAATTTTAAATTTTAAAATATCAAAATTAATTAAATAAATTGCTGAAAATTTTATTCCTTAATAGTGTTAGCTGATTTGTTACTATAATATTGAAATAAATTAATTTAATCTGCTTCTAAAATTTTAAATTTTGTTTTATGTTTCCAAATTAAAATAAACTCAAATAATTTATCTTTAATAATTTGTTATAGAACACAATTTTTTTTTAATTATATGATCTTAAATATTCCATGCTAAGCTAAAAGTAAAGAAAAATCCTTACAATTAATTAATTAAATTAATTTTATCTTTCATGCCAAACAAAACTCAATAGTTTTTTCATCATTTATTTACACAAACAAAAAATAATCGATTAATTAATTGCAAAGATTTTCTCCCTTAAATTTAAGTTTGTTAAGCAATTATTAAATATGAATTATTTGAGTTGTTTTCATTAAGGATAATTTGGAAACAAAAAATAAAAATTAAAAATTTAGAAGGTGATTAAATTAATTAATTTCAATATTATAGTAACAAATCGATTGGCATTACCAAGAGATAAAAAATAAAATAATATTTTGTATACGACTAGTAGGTTTTTAGACTTTACAAACAGGGCTAGAGGATTGATAAGTATCCTATAGAGGTATAGTAAAATATTAAAAAATAAATATTTTAAAAAAGAGACGCATAACAGTTTTTAAGGCTGCTTGTGGAATAAAAAAATACACTGCCAGAGTACCAAATACTAACTCTAATATTATGTTTGGTTCGATTATTATTTTTAACGCATGTATAATAAACTAATATAATTGATAATATTTAGCTACTCCCATAACTTATTTTTAGAAAAGAGAAGGAAAAATCTTCACTTATTTTAGAGAGGTCTTATTTTTTCAAGAGCTTTTATCTTATTTCTAATATCAAGTTTAAATTTGTATCAATTATTTTTTATTTTATGTCTAACTATTGAAATACATATGTAAAAATAAGTTTTTTTCCTTATGTTATTTTATGTCAAATTTGTTTATATATTTAATTTTTTATTTTTTATTACACTCTATGATACAATTGCCTTGTATGGAATCCTTTTCCTTTATTTATTTTGTTGAAATTTCAATACTAATTTGGCAATACTTTTAAAAAGTGCTTATGAAAAGTGCCGTGAAAAAGTGCTTTTGAAAAGTTGGTTTAAAATTTGAGTGTTTAGCATTGTTGTCAAAAAAAGCTTTTGAGAAATAAAATGTCCTTTTTAGACATGTTATTATCAAGTAACAAATATGCATTTAAATAATATTTAAATTAGTTAATATTATTATATTTTAGTAAGAATATAAAAAAATTATTATAACTTCTTGTTAATATTTTAATATATAAAATATAAATTTTAAATATTTTTAAGCAATAAATATGAATTATTTATAAAATTTAATTAGAATATATAAACTATATTTTAAATATTTAAATATAACTATTAAATATTAGTAATTAGTATTTTTAAAAATATTTTTTTATTTTTAATTAATGATTTTAACACATTTGTAATTAAGTACCAAGAAAAAAAAAGAGAAAGTACTATGTTATTGGAAGGGTGAAAAAATAATTAAGCACTAAAAGTGCTTTTGGGAGAGAAAAAGCTAAAAATTTTAGCTTATTCTAAAAACACTTCTGAAAAGCTAAAAATTTAAGACAAAAACAGCTTGTTTTGCACAGCTTTTCTTCCAGAAATGCTTTTGGAGCCAGAAGTGCTTTTGAAAAGTAATGCATAACGAAAAAGAAATTTAAAATTTTCACCAATGAGATAAATAAGTACAATTTGACAAATTTTGTGTAGTATTTTTAATTTCTACCTGCTTTTTCACTTTAATTTTTAATTTTATTTATCACAACCAATACTTAAATAAAAGATATCATTTTAAATGATTAAACTGAAAGTGATTTAAAAGTTAAATGACTAAAATAGAAACACTCTAAAATTTAAATAACGAACCGAAACAGCAGGTACTGAGTTTATAATATATGTATCGGACATTCGACTTTTAACTCCAGCAACGTACATTAAAAGCTTGACTAAGAGCATGTTTGGTTGGGTGTAATGGCATAGCCATTACATCCCTATTACGTGGGCCCCACCTATTCATATGTTTGGTTGCCCGTAATGCTATTACGCCCATATTCGGTTACGAATCTATTACCTCCCTTGGCTGTAATAGCCATTCCCTGCCTCAAATGTTGATTAGGGATTCCTTCCCTATTCTTTTTTTCTATTCCATTCTCTGCCCTCGTCAATTTCTGCTTCTTCCATCAATTTTTGCCTCAAAAGCTGATTAGGTAATTTCCCTTTCCCTTCCATTGATTTCTGCTTCTTCTTCTCGTTTTATGGAGTTGGTTTAGATGAGGGTGCGATACGTCTGAAGCATCTTCTTCTTTTTTTTCATTCTTCTTCCCATTTCCTTCCAACCTTCTCCCTCTTTTTTCATGCCCAGGTCTCTCCCTCACTGGAAGTGCTATTGCTCACATTGATATTGGTTTCTTAGGGTTTTTGTTTGTTTTTGAAGGATAAACCAGTGAAGTTAATCTCATGTTGAAGATCTTCAAGAAGAAAACATCTCCCAAAGGTATTTTAGATTTGATTCCATCGTTGCTTTCTTGCTCTCTTTTTTCTTTTTTTCCTACATTTTATGATCATTCTCTAATTGCTCACTTCCTCTGTTATGTGGTCATTGGTTTGTGGCACAACACCATGTATGATATGTGGTTCAGGAGAAATTGAAGGAGCCTTATTGAAATACTTGGGGGTTGAGCGCAATGGTAAGTGTTGTAAACATATTGCTTGCAATTATACACATATCATGTAAAACTCATGTCAGAGTTTGAAGTTTTAGATTGTATTGAATATGAAGTATCTATTGTTTTTATCATTCAGAGGTAACAAAGGACGGTTTATTCTCTGTTGGAGAAATGGAATGTATGGTAAGTCTTTCCCTTTACATGTTTACTTCTTTTTTTCTACATAATGCCAAATTTTATTAGAAAACCAATTTATGCTAACCCTTTTTTTTTCCTTAATCACTCTCACAAATTTAACAGCTTTGTAAATGTTTTCTACAGGGATGTTGTGTAAATGCTCCTATGATTGCAGTTGCTGATTACACCAATGGATCTGAAGGATATACGTATAATTACTATGTGGGTTTCTGTAGAGTTCTTTTCGACTTGCCTGATTAACCATAACTAGGCAGTGTGCTCAATTGATAACCTACTGGAATTTTAATATTTGCATTGCCATATTTAAACAATGCAGGAAGATGTTACTACTCAACGAGTTGTTGAGATAGTTGAGATAGTTGCAGTGGGATTTTGCCAAGAGAACTGATGCCTCAAAGTGTTACTGCAAGGCTTCCAACCTCAGAGGAGCTCGATGCCTATGCACATGAGCAATGGGAGGTGTGACTTTCACCTATTTTTTTCATCGATTCATTGGCATAATTTATGTTCTTAATGGTAGTGTATGTGATGCGTTCAGGTTTTCAAATATACTGTATCAATGGCATTTCCAGTAACCAACCCTCTCCCTTAACCTCATCATGAACTGCATGGCCATAGTTTCACACCAACTTAAATTCTAGCAAGTTGTATTATCTGAATTCCACTTCTAGTTAGTTATTGGAGGCTCAAGCTAGAATTCAACTTTACTTCTACTACAGCATTTTTGAAACTGACCTGTGTCGGTTTACATAGGGATGTACCATTATTTTCTGAGTAAATGCAATAACAAATTGGCCATCGGGATCTTTTCTTCTTTTGTTGGAATTGAAATCGTTCATCTGCAAATTTGCTGCATTTTACTACTCCATTTTGATGATTTATTAAAATATGACATCCCCTTTAATTCATGCACACAGGAAAGGTATTGGAAAGAGCAAAAAAAGCTAAAGAGCAAGCGGCACGCGAGGCATTGGAGGCACAAAGGCTGATTCCAAAGTCTACTTCCCTAAGTACATCTATGGGCACAAAGGCTGATACCAATTCTTGTATTAAAAAGGAAATTCATGGACAAAATGTTGTTATAAAAAGGAGCAATATATAATTTGGTACTTGTGTTTTTTCTTTTTTTAATCTATTATTTGTATTTGATAAATATTTTGATACTTAAAGATAATGGTGTACCAATTCTTCGTTATAATTTAAAAAGGACATCAAACTTTAGTACCAATTCTTGTATTAATATCAATTATGATAAAAATATAACGGTTTTGATACTTTCAAAGATCTCGTTCAAATTTAATCATTATTAAAATAAATTGTGCTAACTTTAAGCTGAAATAAAAATTTTATTTATGTTATTTAAGGTATATTAAAATATAATTAAAATCATTATTTATTATTTAATATTTTTAATTGAAATATAATTAAAATCATTTTGATTATATAATATTAATATAAAACTATACATTTAAATTGAAAATATAAATAAAACATGGCATAACAATTAAATTTTTTTTCTTACCATTAAATATCAATGTTCAAACTTTTTGATGTTGTAAAACTTTTGAACATATGGATTATGATGTACAATTTCATTTTCATCTAACTTTTTCTTAGTATAAGTTAATTATGTTTATGCAGAATATAATTTTCAAGTTATATATTTAATAATTATTATGTTAATTTATATTTTACAGTATCATATATTATGATTTCAGTAAATTAATATAAGAATATTAATTATTAAGAATTTTATTAAATTATATATTTTAATTAAAATATATTTAATAATAATTATGTTAATTTATATTTTACAGTATCATATATTATGATTTCAGTAAATTAATATAAGAATATTAATTATTAAGAATTTTATTAAATTATATATTTTAATTAAAATATATTTAATAATAATTATGTTAATTTATATTTTACAGTATCATATATTATGATTTCAGTAAATTAATATAAGAATATTAATTATTAAGAATTTTATTAAATTATATATTTTAATTAAAATATATTTAATAATAATTATGTTTAAATATGATTAAATTATTTATTATTGATAATAATAATCTTATTATAATTTAAATAACAATAACAATAATCATTTACCAAAACAAATTTATGCTAAGGGTATTCTAGTCATTTTAGTTTTTTCCATTATGCTATTACACCTCTATTCCATTCAACCAAACACAAGATTACTATTACGCCTCTATTCCATTATATTCAACCAAACAGTTGATTTGCTATTACACCTCTAATCTAATACATCTCTAATCCAATACACCTCTAATCCAATACAGCGAACCAAACGCACCCTAAGTTTCACGGCTTTCTTGCAGAAAATCAAAAAGAAGAAAATAAAAAAGGGGTTACATGCGATTTATTGCTAAGTTGTGTTCGTCAGGTTCTGCCCCCGTTTCTTTCATGTAGTCTCAAAAATGAAAATTGAAACAAAGCTGTTTCTAAAGGCAAAAAGGAACTCACTAGAAGTAGTGGAATACTGTTCGGACTGCCATTAGAATTTAAAAGCATAATAATTTTTTTACTCTCTAATTTTTAAAAAATATTATTTTAACTTTTTTATTTAATTTTTCGTATATTTTAATATTTAAATTTCTATTTTTATTAAATCATCCAAAAATGGATGAAAGGTTGACACTTTGTTGATTTTGTTGACGTAATTGTTACATGTAAATTGTCATATGGATTACATGTAAGCTTTTAATTAGTTTTTTAAAATTTAAAAAATATTAAAAATATTTTTATAATTTTTATACATTTTAATAATTTTAATAATTTTTATTTTTAAATTTTTTTATAATTGTCTTGAATTTTTTAAAATTTAAAAAATAATTAAATATTAATGTGTTATCTACGTGTATGTCACATCAATAAAATTAAAAAAAAGATAATTTTTTTTATCTAATTTAGAGTGACTTGACGACAAAAACTATAAATTTAAGTGTTAAAAAATATGAAAAAATTAAATAAAAAGTTAAAATAAATTTTTTTATAAAATTAGAGAATCTATCAAATACTTTTACGTGCGTAGTATAAAAATATTTCATCATACTTACAAAAATAAATAAATAGATGGATTTCATTTTAAGTTGTTGTATATTTAAAAAAGGGTTAAATTATATTTTGGGACTTGAATTTGGTAACTTTTTTCAAATTGCAGTTTGAATTTTGAATTTTTTTATTCAAGTTACACCCTGAACTTGACAAATGTTCCCACATTAGGATTTCAACTTTTTTTTTATCCATCTAGTCCTTAAATAAAAACCCTAAAATTCAAGTTTTAATATAGGAACAATCGCCAAATTCAATATCTAACTTAAAAAAAACCTTAATCAACAGATAAACATTAAAAAAAATTAAATATTAAACAAAGATATTCAACAGATTATCATTAATATGGGAATGATTCTACTTACAGAAGGACTTTAGTCATCTAAATTGTACTACTAAAAAAACATTGGTACTATTAATAAATAATATTATTAATAATGAAAATACTATATTTTTTACAAATTTAGAATTTAGTTTTTATATTTTTATATTGAGGAGATTAGTTTTTTATTTTTTAAATTTAAAATTTAAGTCCATCGATTAACACTAGTAAAATTATTTTGTTAAATTTAAGTTTATTATGATGTTATTTTTTAGTCACATGATTTCAAAGTGAATATATTTTTTTAAAATGTTGCACCAATAAATTTAACAAAAAAATTAACAGGGTTAACAATTGGATCTAAAATTTAAAATTTAAAAAATAGAAAGACTAAATTCAAAATAAAAATACAAAAACTACATTTTAAATTTACGAATAATACAAAAATTTATTACATAGTTTAACCTATCTTTATTACGATTTTTTGGTTGAAATCAAGGTGCCCACCGCCTATAGTAGTGACTAATCTTTTTGCCATAGATGATCTTAAAAAAAAAATTAATCATAAAATATATTTCATTCTCATGGCCAAAAATTAATATATTTTGTTTATAAATTCATAAAATTCTAAAGTTGAATTCTCAATAATTTTGAACAATCTAATAAATATAATAAAAACATAATCATCAAAATCAAATTATTTTAATAAAAAAGTCAAACAGAAAGATAGAAAAATTTCCAATCCTTTTCTCTTAAAATTGACTTCCATGATCTTAAAATGAAATGTTTTTGATAAGCACTTTATAATTTATAAAATTTTAAATTTTACTTTAGTTTTTTAAAAATGATATAATTTTAATTTAATTTTTTAAAAATTATAAAGATATAAACTATTAGAATGATAAAATTATATTTTTATTATAATAAAAATATATAATTTAATTCTGATCCCAAAAAATATTTTTTAACTCCACCACTATAAATGAGGCTGAGCTGTGAAATGCAATATTGAAGTTTCAGAATTTAAATTGTGTATATGTGAAATTCTAATAATTAAAAATTATTTTAGTTTAGATTTTATTATATATTTAAATTTATCTTAAATTAAAATTAGATATATTCTTATAATGTTTAAACTTTGATATTAGTTATTCAGATTAGATGATTAAACCCAAAAATTTTGGGATTGAATTTGCGCGCGTGTTATTGATTTGGAAAGTGAAGAACAAACGGTATCTGTCGGCTGAAAGAGCCAACCGAGATAGAAGATTCAACCCCCACGCGCAATTCCAAAGAGTTAAATTAACCACAAAGAACCCAGCCGAGAGTCTTGTTCACTTTACTTTTAACCGCGTCTTAAGAAGCTCATCTTGCAAAATAATTTAAGTGGAGCCATTTCCGACGACGCATCACAGATTAAAATGGAAAACGACGACTCAAAACCAAACATCTCAAAACAACATCGTTTTTATTACCAAAATTCTCTTCCATTTATATTTCTTTCCTAATAGGTTCTGGTAAGGAGTAATAATATTCAAATTTGTATAATTTATATTAAATAAAATTTGATCTCATATCTGAATTTAATAATTCAATTTATAGTACAAATTAATAAATAATGGTTAAGAGAACACTAATTAAGGTTTCTGTTAACACTTCAATAATCAAAATTCAACACATGTTGAGTCTGGTTGGTTTAATGATTTGGTGTTCATCGTTTTAAGTGTGATTTGGATAAAATCGCGTTAATCGTGTTGCTGTTAAAACTTTGCCCTCTTGTATTTCACACACACACACAAAATAAATTCAACACATGTTAATGTAATCTGTCTTCTTTAATTTATAATTAAAAAAGTGAATAATAAATATCGGTTTAGATATTTTACTTAAAATATATTATATTTTTATATATTTAAATATGAAAAAAATTAATAAAAAATCATTTCTAGTCTTTCAATTTTGAAATTAAATAAATTAAGTTGTTCTAAAAATATTAAGGAAATTTAATCTTGTCAATTTAAAAAATGAGCAACTAAAAACAATTAGTCACTATTTTAATGTTTTACACCAATTATACTGGATTATAATTGGTATTTTAACAAACTTAGCTCTTAAAGTTTAAACATGCTGTCAATTTAGTCTTAATTTATGTATTTAACAAATTTATCTTACAATATTTGTGTAAATGTGTATATGTTGAGGCTAAATTTGTTGAATTTTTTAGAATTAAGGTCAAAATACATTCAAGGTTAAATTTATTATTATACCAATCAAAATTATGTACAATTAATAGAAGACATTAATTCCATCATTAATTTTCTTAGATGCTCACTTTCAAAATTGATAGGAATTAAATTGTTCCAATTTTTTTATAGGGACTAATTTGATCAATTTCGAAATCAAGAGGGACCGGTGAGGATTTTTTACCTAAAAATTTCTATATTTATCATGGCTTTATTGTTTTTTTTTCTTTCTTTCTTTTTCAGTCAGTCTGAGGTAGAGTCAGAGCCAGCCAGCCAACCGGCCAGCCTTTCTGCACCTCAAGAAAAGAGAGCTAAATAACCCAGTTTCTTCCATGGGAGCCGCTCTAAAACGCTGCGTTTTACCTTTCCCATTTCTTCAGTTCTTCTTATAATTTTCCTGGTAATTTTCTTGCCACATTCAGTGTAAGCAAACTGAAAACTTTTTCCCAGTCTCTTTTATCTGCCTTTTTTAATCTCTGCATTGTAAAGATTCTTGTTTTTTCTCAGCTAATTTTAACTAAAATTTTAACATTTTTCAGCATACGTGGTTTATAGGAGTTGGATCTGTAGCTCAAGGATCCAATTGTTTCAGTTTAGTAGCATTTTTGGGTTTTTTTATTAATTATTTTTTAATGAGCTTCAAAGTTTCTATTTTTGGTTGCAGTAGCTCTGTTTAGCTTATTTAATGTTTAGGCTTAGAGCTATGATTATAAGTTGTTTTTCTGTTTTTCATTATTTCTTCCTTTTTTATGTTAATGATGTCTACTTTAGTGGCTTAGTAGTGGAGTGCAATTATTATTTGTTACTTTGCTCTTTCTTTTTGTTCTTTTGGAAACTATGTCTCCCTATGTTTGGTTGTTAAGAAAATGCAGGAAAGTTTAAGGAAAAAAGAGTTTGCCTTTAATTTGTTTTAGGGTATACAAATTAGTCTTGTTAGTCTTAATTTGCGGTAGTTTCTCATTTCCTTTTTGCTCGATCCTTTGTGGTACAATGCATTAGGGTTTAGGATTATTAGGCCGGGTTTAACTAAATTTACATTTATGATTTATTTCTTGATGCAAAGTTTCCTCTATTTTAATTTTACTTCTTGCATTGTAGGAATTTATCTATCTTGTGCATTGAATGGTTTAAGATAAACACATCCTTTTGAAACACTTGCGCTTGTCAAACAACGATGCTTGGTTCAAGTGTGAAGACTCGGAGAGGGCCAACTGTTCATGTTGATTATCTAATCCACATTCAAGAGATTAAACCTTGGCCTCCATCGCAGTCACTGAGATCAGTTCGTTCTGTACTGATTCAGTGGGAAAATGGTGAACGTAGTTCGGGGTCTACGAAAACTGTTTCGCCAACTGTTGGTTCTGTTGCTGTTGAGGGAAAAATCGAGTTTAATGAGTCATTTAAGTTACCTGTGAACCTAGTGAAGGACATGTCTATTAAAGGCAAGGATGCTGATGTTTTCATGAAGAATGTCTTAGAATTTAACTTGTATGAGCCTCGAAGGGAAAAGATTCAGTTGTTAGGTACTGCTATTGTGGATTTGGGGGAATATGGTGTTATTAAAGAGACACTAGAGGATACCGCTCTGGTGAACAGCAAGAGGAGCCTAAGTAACACTGCTCAGCCAATTTTATTTATTAAAATTGATCGAATTTATAAGGGTCGAAACAGCGCTTCATCATCAAGAGGCAGCCTCTTGCTGGAGAGGAAAGAAAGCGGGACTGTTTCGTCTCTGATGGATGATGAGTATGCTGAGGAAGCTGAGGTTGCTTCATTCACCGATGATGATGTTTCCTCACACTCATCTCAAACCGTTTCTTCTTCAACTTTGGAATCTAATGGAGGTTCGCATCCTCAAAATGAAGAGGTAACTTTTAGTTATTCCCTTGAGATTGTGGCATTTGTTTACATGGTGCTGGAAAATTTGTCTGACACAGAATTGTTTAGGCATGATGAACCTTTTTCATTGCATCTTTTATTTTGCGGGTGGAATCAACATGTCTGTGTGTATATGTATATGCATTTGTATATTTATATATCTGCCCTGAGGGCATGATTTTTTTATTCTACAGCATGGCCTTAAGGTCAGCCTATTGGGATGCCTTGATTTTTCTTTGATAAGTTAAACTGCATTAGGCAATATAGTAATCGGTGCTGAATTGCAGAATGGATCAGTCAGTCAAATTGATTGCAAGGGAGATGTCAGAGGGGCTTCATCTGAGAACTCAGTAGATTCTCGTGCTTCGGCATCTGACTCTTATAGTTCCAATTCTCCTGTACGAGATAATATTGTTATCCATAAAGTTCACTCTTCATCATCCTTGCCTAATGACAATACACTGGATGCATCCAATACCAGCATGAGAAGCGATGATCGTGAAGATTTATCTCAGAAGGTTCATGAAATGGTTGCCAACAAGGGAACCATGGTTACATGCGATGTTCAAAGTACTGAAGGTACATCTGATAGTTCTAAGGCCAAAATGGCAGGCTCCGCTAAGAGTCCTCAAGTTGATAAGCTTGAACCTGTAGATTTTAGTGATTCTATTGTTGATGGAGAAGATGATAGGAAAGCTCAAAGAAATGGAAAAGCTTCCTCTAAGGAAGCTTCAGCTGCTGATGACGCATATGATAATTCTCGGGAAGGAAACTCTGGATATAATTGGCAAGAAAATGGACATGAAGGTCAATACTGGGAGGCAAAAAAGTATTATACTGAAGATGAACAATTGAATATTCATTCACAAGAAAACTCTTTAAGCCAAGGGAATCTTGGAACAAAGTCCAATGCCCTAAAAAGTGATAGACTAAAGCATGTGAAGTCTGTTCGATCTTCATCTGACTCAGTTAGGAGCAATGGGTTGGTGAGCGATAACCAGCATGCAGAATCGAAGGAGGCTGGTGTTTTGGGGGATGTGCAGCATGGGCCTGGGACCTTAATGAACAAATCAAGCAATGGAAGTAAAGATGCTAAGGTATACCCAAAGGATACGAGAAGTGCCATTTTGGATAACAAAATACAGCAGTTGGAAAACAAGATAATGATGCTTGAGGGAGAACTGAGAGAAGCTGCTGCCATTGAAGCTGCCCTTTTCTCAATAGTTGCTGAGCATGGAAGCTCCATGAATAAGGTGCATGCTCCAGCTCGGCGCCTTTCTAGGCTGTATCTTCATGCTTGTAAGGAAGGCTTCCAATCAAGGAGAGCAAGTGCAGCTAGAAGTGCTGTTTCTGGGCTTGCTCTGGTTGCAAAAGCATGTGGAAATGATGTTCCAAGGTATGCTCAAGTCATATATTATTCTTGATGTTTTACCAGAACAACATTCTTCACCATCAGTTTGCATTAACATTTTAAAGTTCTATTAATCTAATTTCTCAATTTCTCCAGCATCCGAAACTGGATTTTTTCCCCAAAAATTTTGGTCTTAACTAGCCTTTTTGATTGTTTATTTATGGTGGATGAGACTTTCCTTGAAAATTTCTGAGCTATTCTTCTTTAGATGTTTTAAAAGGTGAAAATTCTGGTGATATCTCTTGTCAAGTCTGAAGTTGGTGAGTAATATTGTTGGTTAAAAGGCTGGTCTATTTTACATTGTTTTGCTTATTAAAAGCACAGCATATGGAGCCTATGATGAGTTCAAGGAAAGTATCATGACTTCTCATGAACTCATGTCATATGTATGGTGATTACAGGTTGACATTTTGGTTGTCAAACTCTGTTGTACTGCGAGCAATTATAAGTGAAAGTATTGGAGATATGGGGTTACGACTTTCTGCTGGACCCATGGAAGGAAATGGAGGTGGAAAGGAGGAAAAACATGTATCATCACCATTGAAATGGATAGAAACCTCTCCTGGAAGAAAGGAAAATAAACTTATCTCATATGGAAGTTTTAGTGACTGGGACAGCCCACTTACCTTTATTTCAGCCCTGGAAAGGGTTGAAGCATGGATCTTTTCTAGAATCATCGAGTCTGTCTGGTGGCAGGTAGTACATTTAACACTTTCCTCCACTTTTATTGAAAAAAAATCCATAAATACATGATGACACATTGAATGTTACAAACTCTATTGTCATCTGACTAACTTATGTCCTGTATTTCTACCTCAGGCTCTCACTCCACATATGCAATCGGAAGCTAGAGAAGAAGTTGATATAGGTATCAGCTCTGCCTCAGGTAAAAGCTATGGTAGGGTATCTAGTGCAAGTGATCAAGACCAAATGAACTTTTCGTTAGATCATTGGAAGAAGGCTTTCAAGGATGCGTGTGAAAGACTTTGCCCTGTTCGAGCTGCGGGGCATGAATGTGGCTGCTTGCATTTGCTGTCTAGATTGGTAATTTTTTTTGACGAATTAAATAAATGGAACACAAGCATATGGTACAGTAACAATTCATTTTTGCAGTGGGAGGATGATGGCATATGAAACTAACAGCTTTCTTGTTAGTATATTAACATTTTAAATAGTATTATGTTATTCATATACAGAAGAGATTTAATGCATGCATTGAAGATAAAAGAATTATGCATTTCTCAAAGAGTTGAAGTGACTGTTACTTTGCTTCTTACCCTGATGACTGCTAAATAATTGGACATTTTTCGGTGTCTTTCTGACTGTTGCTTTGTCCAGTGTTGGTTCCTTACTGTAATTATTATTTTTTCTTCTAAATTAAATATGTTATAATTCATCCTTATGCATTTAGATAATGGAGCACTGCGTGGCTAGACTAGATGTGGCTATGTTCAATGCTGTTCTTCGTGATTCTGGTGATGAGATCCCTACTGATCCCATGTCTGATCCCATTAGTGATCTTCTAGTGCTTCCAGTCCCAGCTGGTAAAGCAAGTTTTGGTGCTGGTGCACAACTGAAAAATGCGGTAAGCTGCAAATATGGTAGCCTTTAGGTTAATACTTGAGTGAGAATATTGTATGTTATGCTAACATAATTGATAAGTCATAACTATTCTCCACTGGTAGTTAGATCTAAGTTTGCTAACCTTTTTTTGTTGCTTTTCCTCTTCGGTGTGGGCCTATATCGCTTTGGTTCTTCATTTTTCCTGAAATGGCTGACGCATTTTGGACATGGAGATATGACCTTTCAACGGATCTTTGAACTATATGGAAAAACTTAGAAAAAACAGAACATAGTCATGTTGGAAACTTATCCGCATCTTAGACTCACACCTGAGTCCAAATAACATAGATTTTAACCTTGGTTTCTCTAAAGCAACTCTTGTTGAATTTCATTTGTGGATGTCAGATTGGAAACTGGTCTCGATGGTTGACTGACCTTTTCGGTATCGACGATGAGATCGACCAGGATGGCAGTGACGAGCGACAGGACACATCCATAAAGTCTTTCTATCTCCTTAATGCATTGAGCGATCTCATGATGCTTCCTAAGGACATGCTTCTGAGTAGACATATCAGGGAAGAGGTTTGGCACCCACTTCAGACTTATTGTTTGATCTCCAGGGTCGAAATGCTCTTTACTGGTTTTTCATAGTGCTTTCTTTATTTTCAAAGGTATGTCCAACATTTGGTGCAACATTGATCAAGAGAGTTCTTGACAACTTTGTCCCGGACGAGTTTTGCCCTGATCCGGTTCCAGATGTTGTGCTTGAAGCCCTGGAGGCTGAGGTTAGTCTTATAATCATGTCCTATGCTGCTCCAGTTCTTCTTTCTTGTTTAAATATCAATGTATGACACATTTTTACGGATATGGATACAAGGACATAACCTTCCAAAGACCTCCAAGTACATGGAGAAACCTAGAAAAAATTGAATATACTTGCATGCAAGTTCAAGTAACATTGTATCTGTGTGTTTGAAATGTCTAAAAAAAGCAAAGTACTTCTGCTTTGTGCCTTTGCTTCAGGATCCTGCCGAAGCCAGGGAAGGGTTTGTCACAAGCTTTCCCTATGTTGCATCTCCTCCAATTTATTCACCGCCTTCTGCAACATCTATTGCTAGCATCATTGGTGAAGTTGGTAGCCAATCTCAGCTGAGAAGAAGTCGGTCATCGGTCCTCAGAAAATCATACACAAGCGATGATGAGCTTGATGAATTGAATTCACCCTTGGCTTCAATCTTCAATGATGGGTTCCGATCCTCACCTGTTAAATCAAAACCTATCTGGATATCGAAGGGGAACAACTACCAAAATGCTATTCGATATGAACTCCTAAGAGATGTATGGAAGAAATCTGAATGATTGCAAGTTGTATTATGTTTATGAGTGTATAAATGGTTGACAATCCTTTTGTAGGTAAATATTGGTTCCTTATTCTACATTGATGTTTCTGTATATAGAATAGATTTGGCATTAGCTTTTAGAACTTTATATGTAACTCGGTCACTTTCCTTTAAACTTTTTCCATATATTTAGAAAATAATACAACATATCTATGTGTTACTTGGATTCTGATGTAAGTACGCATTTAATATGGATATATTCGTTTTTAGAAAAAAAAAATTCTATGTATTTGAAGCATTATACACTTCTTTTATGTCCTAATATTTGTTGGATACATTTGTGAGAAACAAAGTACTACAAAGAAATGAAGAAATACCTTTGTGAAAATAGATAATTTTATGATTTATGATTTATTATTATCACAGCAATTGAAGAGAAAACATACTATATTATTTATTTTCAAGATTTTGATTTGGAGTGCCCGGGATACTTGCAAGGACGTGGATCATTCAGAGGAATTGTTTGTTGATGAATTTACCAGAGGTTTGCAAGAGCTTTCACAGATCAACATATGTTCATCTTCAGGAGATTCATCCATCAATCTTGATAACTTCTCAACGATCTCTCCAGCATTGGGTCTCAAACAAGGGTCTTCTTCAGTGCAAGCTCTCGCAAGATTTGCCATTGTCAAAGCAGTATCAAACCAGTAATTCTCCCCTAATGCACAGTCCATCCATTGTCTTAGCTCATCTCTATTTTCAGACACCAAAATGGCCTTGATTTTCTCAGACAGCCAAACATTGGTCCCTCCCTTGTTGTCTGGTCTGGTTATGGGTGTCTTCCCAGACAAAATCTCAAGCAAAACAACCCCATAAGCGAAAATGTCAACGGCTGGTGAAACCACACCTTGATGAAGATATTCAGGAGCCAAATAGCCCAAGTTCCAAATGGCTGGATTAGTTGAAACATCAGGATACTTGGTTTCATCTTCAACACTGCTGTTTCGAATACCGAAATCACCAATCTTTGCATTAAAATCTTCATCCAGGAAGATGTTTTTGCTCTTTATATTTCTATGAATATAGCTTGGATTCATAACCTGGTGCATGTACTGTAATGCCACTGCTACATCACGACTGATCCTTAACCTTTGCTTCCATGTCAAAAAGCAATAACAAGAAGCTATGAACTGGTTTTTCATTGCCAATCCACCATGTAACCAGTCCTTCAAGGAACCATTCTTAGCGTATTCGAATACCAAAAACGAACTCGAACCCTCAGTCACACAGGTCCCCAGCAGTCTAATTATGTTGGGATGCTGGTGAGTTGCAACATTGAAGAGTCTAACTTCAACGTTTGAAACATGTTCAGTTTTAATGAGCTTTATAGCCATGTTTTTCCCATTGAGACGACCATGATACACCTTTCCCTCGATCTGATTACCGGGATTGAAATCCTCAGTGGCTTTCTTCAGCTCATCAATGGTGTATAACTCCAGCAACCCCTTTCGAGGCGTAAGATGAACATGATCTAAACCTTCCTGGGAACCCTCAAAAGATACTTTCTTATCACTTGCTGCTGTTCTTACACTGAAACCAAGTTGCTGCAGCTCCATATCTGAATCAATGCTGCCTAAGTTTGGCTTCTCCTTCCTCTTCAGTCGGATCACGAAGACCACCGCTGCCGCCGCAACCGCAATGATAGCTCCAAATATAGCAATAGTTAAAGCAATATAAACTCCTACATTCCACATCCTCGGCTTTCCCTTGGGTGCACTAATAATGAGGATGCTGGTTTCAGGAAAATGCAGGTTTGGTTCACTTGGTTAAGTAATATGCTTGGAATACATACACCATTGTTGCATTTCCAGTCAATTGGCAACTACAATAAAGGCTGAAAAGGGGTGGTGATATGAATTAAGAAAGAAGTTCATAAGTAAAGCTCACTGAGTAAAGAGGGTTATATGAATGGCCGACCAGTTCAACTTGAACAATTGAAGAAAGAGCTCACTTCGAGAGAGTGGACATTTTGGATCCATAAAATTTATATATAAAAAAAAAAGTGTTAAAAAATAAGAGCTTTTTTGCTGTTTTTTTCCAAGGTTTTCAAGGACAAGATTCTTGGGATGACCAAAAAAATGTATATATTTTATCTGCTTCTAGCTGTTCGACAACCTCCTGTAGGCTATAGGGTTATAGCATTGGGGATTGCTTCGTTTAAAATTTGAGATTTATAAATATATGGCTTAATTTACTATTTGGTCCTTGAATTATATATTTTTTCATTTTGGTACTGGAACTATCAATCAACCGGCAAAGCTATTATCATTACTTAACCTTATATATATGTTCCATTATTTACTGCAATATTATTAATATCTAATATTTCATTAATTTTAAAGCTTTTAGTGAGAATTATTTAACGCACTAATCAAATTGTGAATTAACATGAAAATTAAAATAATTTTAGAACATTAAATTATAATGCTACGAAAATTTTGATATTTTTTATTAATGGATTATGTAGTTTATTAAATTATAATTATGAAGTTGGAACTCATTTAAGATTATCGGATTCAATATCTTTAATAATTAGCGAAGTTATTCTAATATTAAAATTAAATTTTATCAATTATATTAATAGCTTTTGCAAAATTTTAAAATTATATGTAAATGTTCCAACATACATTTGTTTACTTATGTTGACAGTTTTCTTGTTATAAATTTTATCAAAAAAAAAATTAAAACTTAGAATTTAATGACTTAATTTCAGGTTAACAAACTATATTATAATTAATTTATCTTCTTTTTTTAACATAGAGAAAAATTATTGATTTGAAGTTTAAATTAATTAATTAAAATTTTTATTAATCTTAAAGTAGATTAATATTATGTGAATTTTTTTAAATATTAATTAATTTAAGTTTAAATAAAATGTTAATTTTAAGATTTAAAAGGTATTTATTATGTTGTTCACTTTTAATAATTAATTTGATATTCACACTTAGATGGATAGATATTATACATACCAAAAGAAGCATAGGGAAACATATAGTATGTCGAGCCCTTATGAATTTATGTTGCAGATCACCCAATAGAAAGGCTTCACAATCGTATACAATTCGGTTTCTACGTTGATCTTACCCAAAAATATAGAGGTCACACCTCCTACTGGAAGAACGAAATCAATCTAAAGGTCATTCATAATACCAAAATCGATATATGCATTAATAGTTTCACTAATTAGTATTACTGTAACACCTTTTACTCAGACCAACAACAACAGTTCTAGATAAGCAGCGTTGTATTCCATGGTCGGAGACATCACCAATCCATTGAAATACTATTATGGATTAAGACATAAACATCAGTCAACGATTATAATTCTAGTTAATACAACTAAAAAAAATTCAACCTTGCTATACGTTCAATTATGTATCAGCACCTCTCAGCAATATACCAGTATTTGGGGAATTAAGATATTGATACCTCAATGTTTGTTATCGATATTGATTTTCTCAAGAAAACTTAATTGGATATTGACTTCAATGGGTATTAATACCCTCTATTTAGGCATGATATTTGAGGAAGTGATATCGATATACAATCCCTCTCAAAATTTTATTTTACTACTAACTTGCATTTGTATTGGTACTCTTGCTTGGGTATTGATACCTAACTACAGGGTTACCCTTAGCTTGTCTTCTAAGCTACTTCCTACAAGGTAAGTCATAAAATTTTCCATTAATTTATTCTGGGTACGAAATTTCTTACTAAACATGCTAATTACCAACACTTAATCCAATTATCACATAGCTAGTCAAATATATTGTAATATCCTAATTTTGGTCCTAGTCGGAATAGTGGTTTCGAGACCACAAATCTGAGATAGAAAGAATTTTTTTTATAATTATTTTGAGGTCTATGATATGATATGATTGCATGATTGTGTGAAAATTTCATGAAGAAATTCTATGCATAAAGTGCTTAATTTGAAATTAGGGACTAAATTGAATAAATTGCAAAACTTGTGTTCTAGAAGCATTTTGCATAAAATTGAATTAGATTATTAATTAGAGGTCCTTACAGAGCAATTTGACCAATTTGTAAGTCTATGGACAAAAATTGGACATGGATGAAATTTTTGGAAAGTTTAGTAGTAAGGGCATTTTGGTCATTTGGATATTAAATGAAATTATGTAGTATAGGAAGTTGTAGATAAAACGGAATAAAAACGAGGTATTGAGACCTCGAATTCATAAACCGAGCCATAAATATTTTTAGAAATATTTATGGAGTGTAAATAAGTTAGTATTAAAGTTTCGTCAAGAAATTTTAAGGTTTCGGTAATTAATTAGGTTAAAAGGACTAAATTGAACTAAGTGCAAAATTTGTGAGATGTGATTAAATAGCTTAAGTATTTAAAAAGATGGATTTAAAGAGCAATTAGACCCAAAGGTTAATGGCTGGACGGTTTAGCTATGAAGTAAGCAAGAAAACAATGTGAACAAGGGGCAAAATTGGAAATAGCATAAAAGTTAGTAATTAAATAATGATGTAATTAAAAAATCTAGACATTTCTTCATCTTTCTCAGCCAGAAACGCCGTAGGTCTACTATGCTGGTTTTTCATATTTTTGCACCATGTAAGTTCAATTTTTACTTTTTTTTAGTAATTTTATGTTTTTGTGACTTTTACAATTAGGTCCAATCATCTAATTCATTAGTTTTTGATTTGGTGGATGAAATTGGAAGTTCCCCTGGATGAGTAAGGGAATTTTATGATGAATTATTATGAAATTGAAGTTCTAATTTCATATTAAGGTTGTTTTATTAAGTCATTTTGATAGAAAATGGTATTTAGGACCTAATTGTGAAAAAAATTGTGAATTAGATGTTGGTGTTGAAATTCAGAATATCAAAGGTTGTGAAATAGTTTATAATGATAAAATAAAGAGTTAATTGATAAAAATTAGTTCAATTTATGGGTGAATTGAGTAGGGACTAAATTGTAAAAACTGTAAATTTTGGGGTAAAAGTGCAATTTCGAAATTTGAACAGCATAAATTGTGAAGTGAAATAGAAATCAAATAAATGCTAATGAGTAGAAATAATTTATATTATAGATCAAGAGAAACGAGATTCAAGTCGTGATCGAGGGAAAAATAAAGTTTACGAGGAATAGGCTCGATTGCTAATATTTTATATCGAGGTAAGTTCATATGATTTTTAATAATGCAATGTGTAATTTAATGTTTTGAAATGAAAATTGCATGAATGATATAGTATATTATTGCATATAAAATGTCATTAAACTGTGATAATTGTAAAATGATATTTGAATAAAAGTACAAATTAAATGGAACAACGGACTTGAGTACTTTCATTCAGTGGCTAAGAAGAGTTGACGGAAAAGACCATGGTTGGACCATGGCAACATGTGAAATGTGATTTCCGTATAAGACCATAGCTGGGCTATGGCTTCGGAGAAATGTGATATGTGCTACTGTATAAGACCATATCTGGGATATGGCATCAGTGTGATACGTGATCCGTGTAAGACCATGGCTGGGCTATGGCCTCGGTATGTGATATGTGACTATGTGCAAGACCATAGTTTTACTATGGCATTGTGATAATGAGGTACTCAATTCCGTAATCGTTCCCTAATTTGATTATGAACGAAAATGTAAAATGGCCCGAAAAGATTAAGAATTGGTGAATACTATGAAAATGACACGATTTGGAATAAGTTCTTGATACTTGATGACATTGAGATTATGGATCTATGCTTATGAAGCATAATTATGTGTTCTTACCATGATGGATGAAATGATTTTGTATGGATTTAGTGAATAATAGTGGTGAATGAATAAATATGGCCTTGGCAGTTTTGGGTTACTGCAGTAGTGTAACTTTTGAAATTCACCATAAATTGTGGAAATTGAGTTACGGGATGAGTAAAATATGAGATTAAAGCCTGATGAGTCTAGTTTCATATAGAGGAAACGGTACATGCAATTAGATTTTATGTTATGAGATATTTAAATTGTTGTGAGACAGAGTCTGAATGACTTCGAGATCCCCTGTTCTGATTTTAGAAAATCATTAGAAATTGTACAAAAATAATTATGAGTTTTAATTTATATATTTAAAATCCTTATCGAGTCTATTTTCAATATGGATAGACGGGAACATCATCCAAGTCCCGAATTATGAGATAAATAATTTTTAGTGAAGAGAGATCAGAACTATTGGACAGCGAAACAGGGGAAACTTTAATGAATAAACTGTACTAAATGGCTAAACCAAAAATTCTGGAAATTTTATGGCAGAAAGGTATATGAATCTAGTTTCAAGAAAAATTAACGAAACTTAATTTGAAGTTCTGTAGCTCCAGAAATAAATTATTTAGTAAATTTATCTCGATAAAACAGTTTAAGCTAAGTATGTATAATTGTACAATTGTGGTGTTTTATCTTAAAAGCATGTTGGTAATTGCTTATTAATTTCATATGGACTTACTAAGCATTTATGCTTACTCCCTCCTTTTCATTCCTTGTAGTTTTGACAAGCCAGCTCGGAAATCGGGAACAGTCGGAGGCCCACTCACACTATCCGTATACCATCTTGGCATAATGGCTTGTATATTTTGAGTATGGCATGTATAGCATTATAATCATTTTGTGTATATGGTCTTATGATATGGATATTGAGTGGTATGGAAATGCTTGGTAATGATTAGCCATTGGAATGGCTAATCATGATCATATTTGGTGTTATGTATGCTAAATTGCTAGCTAATCCATGAAAACCATGAAATAGGCAAAATTTACCATAAAATAGATTCAGACAGCAGCAGTGATGTGAGTTTGAAAAATCATTAAAAATAGTAGAGATACAATTAGATGATGAATAAAATATGGAATTGAAGAATTATTAGTCTATTTTCATATGGATGGAACAAAACAGGTATATGAGTTATATTTTATGAGAAGTTTAAATTTTTGTGAAACAGGGCCAGAGTGATTTCTGGATCCCCTATTTTGACTTTGGGAATTCACCATAAATTGTACAAATATAATTAGAAGTTATGCTTTATATTTACAGATTCCTTATTGAGTCTAGTTTTATTAGAAACAAACGGAATAGTCATTGAAACTCTGTACAGGGAGATATCTGATTCGTAATACACAGAGGTCAGAGCAGTCAAACCCTAAAACAGGGGAGATTTTAACTAATAAACTGTACTAATTGGCCTGACCAAAAATTGTAGAAAAAAATTAGTAGATAGATATATGAGTCTAGTTTAAGGAAAAATTTACGGAATTTGATTTCGAGTTTCGGAACTCGAGATATGAATTTTTAAGCAACTATGACGCAGTTGGACAGCTTGTCCGAATTTGTTTAAGTGCTCAAATAAGTTTAGTAATGCCTCGTGCTCGACTCCGGAGACGGTCTCGGGTAAGGGGGCGTTACATATATATGTTGGGGATAGACTCAAATTAACAACAAACAAGAACGAACAGAGAAAATTGGGCACAAATATTTATGTGGAAAAACTCCTTCGATGAAGAGGATAAAAAAATCACAGGCAAAAAAAAAGACTTTACTAAATGAAAAAAAATCGAAGAGTTCAAGATGAAGATAATCAAAACAAACCTTAACCCAAAATACAAAGCTCTTTGGTTAAAACATAAAATTTTCTTAAAACTCTCTCAAAGCCTTTCTTAATTTTGATGTTATGAAGATGATGATGTTATTCTAGGGTTACTAAGGCCCTTTTTATAGGCTAAGATTAAAGTTCTAATCTAACTAATTTTTTTTTTGGAATAATCAAAGTTAACTGGGAAAAGTAATTTTTTTTGGAATAATCAAAGGTAACTGGGAAAAGTAACTTTGCTGAAAGTTTAATTATGAAACTGTTTTGAGATAGAATTTGTCGTGTGGTTACAACGTTATGGGTTGCATGGTCGGGACGTCGTTCATCGTTGTGACGTCCTGTGTTGCGTCATTGGCACGTCATCTCTATCTTATCTTTGCTTCGAACGTCTTCGCGTTGTTGCAATGTTGCGTGATTCCTCGTCATGCCGTCACCTCTGCTTTGACCCAAAAATGTGACACACACTCTACAATATATACACACATTTGCTTATGCAACAAGCATCCTAAAACTAACCATAAATGATCATACACATAAGCATATCACAACTGAATAATATAGGCTCAAATGAGCCACAATACCACATATCTTAAATCCCAAACATAATAGTCTCGTACATTTAGGTCATATATATAAAGCAACCTATTATACAACCTAACTAGAAACTTCAGCAACCGCAATACTTGACATATAAACATCTAAATACATGTAATTATAGTCATATATATATATATATAATACACTAAAACAAAATGTTCACACAATTCAAATGTGACTTGACGAATTAAAAATGAACGATTGCCTCATTAATCAATCCATAACTTATAT
This sequence comes from Gossypium hirsutum, assembly GCF_007990345.1. Lineage (NCBI taxonomy): Eukaryota > Viridiplantae > Streptophyta > Magnoliopsida > Malvales > Malvaceae > Gossypium > Gossypium hirsutum. The sequence goes on along the minus strand of NC_053433.1, from coordinate 93,607,897 downwards.
AAGTTATAAATTTCATTTAAGTATGTCTTATCATCTATTACTTAGGGTTAGTTTATCAATGCTTTTGAAAAGTGCTGTAAAGAAGTGCTTTTGAAAAGTTTGGTTTAAAATTTGAGTGTTTAGCATTGCTGTAAAAAAATATTTTTGAAAAATAAAATGTGCATTTTAAACATGTTATTATCAAGTAACAAATATGCATTTAAATTAGTTAATATTATTATATTTTAGTAAGAATATAAAAAAATTATTATAACTTGTTGTTTATATTTTAATATATGAAATATAAATTTTAAATATTTTTAAGCAATAAATATTAATTATTTATAAAATTTAATTAGAATATATAAACTATATTTTAAATATTTAAATATAACTATTAAATATTTGTAATTAGTATTTTAAGAAATATATATTTTTTTATTTTTAATTAATGATTTTAACACATTTGTAATTAAGCACTAAGAAAAAAAAGGAAAAGTACTATGTTATTGGAAGGGTGAAAAAGTAATTAAGTACTAAAAGTGCTTTTGGGAGAGAAAAAACTAAAAGTTTTAGCTTCTTCTTTTTAGAAGTGCTTTTAAAAAATATTTTTAAAAAACCAAAAATTTCAGTAAAAAGCAACTTATTTAACACAACTTTTCTTCGAAAAGTACTTTTAGAGCTAAAAGTGCCTTTTTTAAGCACGACAGAACAAACCCTTAGCCATCTTAACAATCAAACTACCTTATTAGCAAATTTTCATTTCTACAACACATTAATACACATCATTTTTAGATCTTTCTAGTCATGTTTCATACTTTTAACCTTGTGATCTATATTAATCTCATAGCTTTCTTTATTAGCTACTATGAAAATCCATTATACACTCCGCCTACAATTCATGCCTTAGCTTCTCGGACAAATTTATCTACGTAGTTTTTTAGTTATTGTATATTTGTGGAAATCGTAAATTTAGAATACAAATGTCTATTTAAAAATAATATATAATAATGAAACATATGGTTTAAAATTAATTATTAATAACACATGAAATATGTAGGTTACTAAAATGAAAAAAAAATAGATTAAATTGTTTATCATAGTGTTGTCATCTATCTTGAGTTGGTGTCGAGTTAGCTTGTGACACCAACTCAATTAAATACATTATTAATATATACAACAAACGGAGATAATAAAATGTGCATAACAAAATTAAAATGTATAAAAATATCAAATAAAGTTTTAGTTAAGTAGTAAATTAAATGTTTTATTAATACAATTGACGTGTGTTTAAATCCTATTATATGCATATTTATATTGGTTTTTTAAAGTGAAAAGACTAAGATACTCTCGAATAATATTAATTATTTTAATTATGAAAAGACATTTTCATAACTTCCTAACCATATTGGTGACTCAATTGAGGGTGACACCACTTTATTCAAATACGACCAACAAATATTGATTGTAGTGATAAGATATTACATTTATAAAAAAAGATTCAAATTTGAATCCTGAAAACGACATAAAAGAATTCTAAGTAGTTTAAATATAATTACGACATAAAAAGTATCAGTAACAAATTTCGGTACAGTGATAAAAAGATATTCTACTTCCAAATTTTTTTATAAAAGAAAATACACAAATGTGATACGAGTACACAAAATCTCAAAATTTGAATTTGGCTGTCTACCGAAGTTTTGATTTGAGTTGGTGATTGAAGTTGGAGGCACCATTTTGAGGTAGTTTAAAGAGCTTGCATATATGGGGGTTGAAACCAGCTTTTATATGCTGTAAAATATGCATACAACGCACTCATCCATGTGCTTTCACACCGACATTGAATTTGTTCGCCAGCCTAACGCCCACTCTCCTGACACATATAATAAAATTCTAACATTACTAACAAAGTGGGATCTAGTGATAAAATATAATGGGAAGACTTAGGTAAATACAAATAAAAATTTGGAAAGAGTAAATATTTGACATTCTGCATTTGTGGATTTGAAAATGAAGTTTTGGGGGACTACAAATTTTCATTTTTAAAGTGCTGAAAAGATTCAAATATCGATGAACTACTTTGAGAGGATCTGATTTGCATGTGAGACACTGCATATCTTAACGTAGATCGAAAATCAAAAGAAGAAGAGGGGAGTTAGGGACATGTTTTATCCTTTAGCCGACACATCAAAGAATGGTTTTTGTGAACAACGAATGGATGTCTCTCACGTGCACATGAATGGACATCTGTATCCCAGCAATATCATATACCAGCCACTTTTAATCTGTATTACTCCTAAGGATCAAATCTATATCTATATATATATATATATAAACTGAAGGCACTAGCTTCACTCATCACCTTTTTTTTAATAAATAACTCATTAATTAATTAATTACGAAAATAATTAAGAAAAAAAAAAGTTAAATATGAACATGACTTGAAATTTAAAGTGTCTGTTGATGTTATCAGTGTATTAGGCAGTATCGGTAAAAATTTTCAAAAAAAAAGAATAAATAGCTCAAAAGAAATAATTGAAATAGAAAAAAAAATTAAAAACAAAATAAAGGGAGAAACCCTTGGTCGATACTTGCTTTATAGGTGATTTTTGTCTTTTTGACTTGCCAATGCTGTCATTAATGGATTGAAAAACCAAGTTAATAAGATAAGAATTACCGATGAAACAAACATTAGTCATAAGCTTCTCCCTTTATTTATTTTTTTTATTTTAACGGTTTCTTTTTAATTTTTTTTTTGAAAATTTCCACCAATGTCTCCTGATACTCCAAAGAAGCTAATTTTTTTTTAAAAGAATTATTGACTGGTACTACTTGACATACTGGTGGCACTCAAAAAATTACCAATGCAGCCTGACACAATGGTGATACCTAATTTTTTAAAAAAAAAAAAACAATCATTGGGTCATCATGGGGGTGGTGCTGTCAATATGTCAGGTGGCACTAACGAGCACTATAAATTTCAGATCATTTTCGTAATTAATTTTTTCCTTGAATTATTTTCGTAATTAATTTATTAATTAAGATTATTTAAAAAAAATCATACGTGAGTGTTGTTTCTTTTACATAATAGAATAATGATTAAATTTTAATATTAATTTATTTATTATACTTAAATTTTTAAATTTTAAATTTTAACATAATTTTATTTTTATATTTTTATAATATTATTAATTAATTTCAATAATTAATTTTTAACATCCACAATATCTTCATTTTGACGAAATTTTGATAAATTATTCATAGTTGTCGAACCATCGTCATCAACATGGATAGCAATATTCTATTTAACTTTAGCATAAACTTATGTTTATCTTCGTGATTGATCTGTTGTTGCCCATATTTTCCGGTCTATTCCTTTTAGTTGTTCTAGGTGGATTTGCAACCGTGCTGCAACATAGTTGATTCTTCTAACTTACATCAGATAATTTGAAGCTTTTCGGTCCGACGATTCCAATTGTTCTGAAACAGTAAAGGGATGACAATGAAATGAAAGGAGAGCATATTTTGTTAAATCCATCATTAATTTATAGTTGGCATATTCTGCTCTACAACTCGTTTTATTTCATTATATATGTACAATCTTGAAGATTACTACTACCTATTAGAGCGTGGATATAAAAAATAAATTTGCGAGAAATTAACCAAAAAGCTTCAAGGCATATAACCATGCCACTTTGTTTAAAGTTTTATGCGTTCTCACTTATACTTGTTATACAAAAGAGTTATTCGTAAATGAACTTCGAAAATGCAATGAAGCCCAATGGTTATTTACATTTTGCAATGATGGAGACAACCCACCGAGTACTGAGTTGAGCATAACAAGAATATCAAATACTATAAAGGACTAATGTAGCAATTCTTTATAAAATAATCTTTGAATATAAGAACATGAAGGAGAATAGAGAAACTTTTATTTCTGAATTTTTCACGTGCTTTGGTAGGTCTATTTAGATTGTTACATCTATTAATAATGAACACAATTATTCATTAAATATTACTTGAATAATTATAACTTTTGTTGATAATCATGTATAGCAAGATATATAACTTATCACTTTTAAACAGTGACAACTTTTTATTAATAATCAAGTGATAAATTTTCATTTATAACTATTGGAAGATTACATATATTTGAAAATGTTCCCACCCCGTCCCACTCCACTCCACTCCACTTTAATTTAATTTTTATTAGTTATTTCTAATATTCTAAATCTTTTTAATGTCAAGTAAGTATTTAAAATTATTTAAGCATACTATGACATTTTATTATAAATTTACCTTTGTAATAGTTATATACTTACAAGGTTAAAAAAGTAATTACATAAAGTAAAGGTGGAGTAGAGCGAAGAGAGACAAACAATTACTATAACTATTTTGTACCACTATCCAACAAAAATCTACCTTGCTTATATCCACTATTTTGTATACAAGAGAGACAAACAATTACTATAACTTTGAACTCTTCAAATGATAAAGATAATTTATGTTATCAATGTGATATGAAAGATTATTGGCCACATATATGGTATATGCCTAAATATTTTGTTTCTGTTAATATTCTTTAAGGAAGGATATGAGAATGTTGTAATAAATTTTATCTTTATAGATAGAAAGTATTTAACTTATTTGGTACTAAAACAAACAAATATTATTTCAATATTAATATTAATATTTTGTGATGGTTAATCTATTGGTTTCAAAAGATATTTGTAATGAATTTTATATTGAGATTATGAATAAGGAAAATAATATATTTCATATGAATCACTATTGCTTTAAATATTTATTTTGAAAGGATGAAAAAAAAGAGGATTGGGTTATTAATTTATATTTATTTTATAATATTTGTGATATTCTTTTATCATCATCACCATTAAGGGGTTGGAAACAAAATATTTTACTGTGAAAGATCTATTTATGAGCAATAAAATATGATAATTATATCTAAAGTTTGTTATGGTTAGATGCACCTGAAGTTGCAAATTTTTTTTTAGATATTTGAATATTTTGGCATATTCCCTAAAGCGAATATTGCATACAATTATATTTATTTTGTTGACTTAGTGACATTATAATATTTACATTGATTTAGACATTTCCAGTAGTAAATGTGTAACACCCCTCACCTGTATCCAACGCTGGGACAGGGTTCGAGGCATTACCAGACTTAAACATTCCCAACATGCAAAACCGGGCCACAAAATTATCACCAAAAATTAAAACATCTTGAACACATGCATATCGTCCCTTATATAGGTCTTCAAAACCTATAACATATATTGGGTGGTTCGGGACTAAACCAAGAACTTTGAAAATCTTTGAGCAACTTAACTAAATTTTCTTGCTTCAGAGAGTCACAAGCCCGTGTGGATTGGGTCGTGTGGTCACACACGTCCGTGTGGCTTGGGACACGCCCGTGTTCTGTGCCCATGGAGCTCTCTGTCCATTTGGTCATGAACAAGTTAGGGTCACACGGCCAAGGCATATGCCCGTGTGCTTAAGCTGTGTGTCTCACACGGCCTAGACACACGCCCGTGTATCTATCCCTGTGGACAATTTCAAGGCTATTTTCCAAGCCAATTGTTACCCTTAATTAACTACATACACTTATACATTTTCATAGCAATTGACATGGCATATTTGAGTAATAATGTATCCACAATCAAGACACAAGCATGATATTCTCACAACAACACATAACATATTACCAACCATGTATGGCAAACAAGCATATGCACATCACCAATATCAGACATAACATGAATGGCTAAAATTATAAGTTAGAATCATTAGCTCACTAAAGACCAATATATTTGGCCAAACTATAATAACACATGTTATAAAACTAGGTCTCCATACATGCCACTCACTTGATAATTCTAGCATATTTGTTTATACTCTCAAAGTGTTGGCTTGATAGTGTGATGCTGCCTCCGACGATTCTCCAACCCCGAGCTAACCTGACAACACTAAAAGAAATGGAAAGGAGGGGGGTAAGCTTTACGCTTAGTAAGCTCGCATGAAAATAATAAGCAATTTACTAACATGTTTTTCATAGTAAAACTATCCCAATTGTACATTTACACATGTTCTGGTTAAGTTGTTTTCTTGAGTCACAGTCACTAAATCATTTATATATGGACCTATGGAAATTAAAATTAAGATATGTAAATTTTCCCAAAAACTAGACTCATATATATATTTTCAACATAAAATTTTCAGAATTTTTGGTCCAGCCAATAAGTACAGTTTATTATTTAAAGTCTCCCCTATTTTTCTGTTTGACAACTTCGACCTTTCTTCACTAAAATTTAATTATCTCATAGTACGAGATTTGGATAATGTTCCCGTATCTTTATTCTGAAATTAGACTCATTAAGGATTTCACTAATATGAATTTTAACTCATAATTATTTTTATAAAATTTCTAGTGATTTTCCAAAGTTGAGACAGGGGATTCTGGAATCACTCCGACTCTGTCTCACAAGAATTCAAATATCTCATGATACAAAATTCTTTTGCTTTCATTGTTTCTTTTTGTGAAACTAGACTCATTAAGATTTAATTCCATATTTTATTAAGCTTCTAAATTAATTTCCAATATTTTTAGTGGATTTTCAAAGTTGGACCAATGCTGCTGTCCAAATCTGTTTTGGTACAATATAATGATCATTATCACAAGCTTGTCATAGAAATTATTCTCATAAATATCACTCATTCATTTGCACTCTCTTCACAAGTCCATTTCATTTCACATGTCAAACATGTACTCATGAGTTTCGAGTACGTACCTGTGCTATCTCTTAGCACAACCACTCATGCAAATAGGACAATCATATGCATAATATTAGTATCAACTAAGTATAGATGAGTTTATCATACCATTTTTCTTTATATATCACTATGTATGTCATTACTGCTGAATTATTGAATTTCTGATAGACCTTTTCTTTTCCAATTGTACACTCGAGGTGTAAATTTCTTTCTGAGTGGTACACACAAAGTATACATTTCCTTTTCATATGGTACACACAAAGTATACCTTTCCTTTTCATATGGTATACACAAAGTATACCTTTTCTTTTTATATGGTATACAAAAAGTATACCTAACCTTTTCACATTCGATAGCCAAAGCTATCCCTTTTCACATTTGATAGCCGAAGCTATCCCCTTTTTACATTCGATAGCCGAAGCTATCCCTTTTCACATGGTACACACAAGGTGTACATAGCCTTTTCAAGTATTACTCTTTCAGAATACATTTCCTTTTCATAATGAGATCAAAAGATTATCTTTTAGGGACAACTTTTATTGCAACATATGCAAGATCTCATATTCTCGGTAATCACCAATTTCTTTTAAATACCATATTCCATCAAATTTCTATTAATATCAAATTCAATACAACTATAACAAATTATATTTCATGTACATCAATAATAACATGAATAATAGGCTTATTAAATCACGCGAACTTACCTCGGATCCAGAAATGGCAATTTACCATTTTAGTCCATAACCTTATATTTTCCCAATTTAAGCCCAAATCTCGATTTCCTTGATCTATAATATCACATTTAGCCTAATAATTAGTCACACTATTCATATGGGTCTAAAAATCATATTTTTACAAATTTTCATTTTGACCCTTAAACTTTTTCATATTTGCACATTTTCCTAAAGGTTCGGAAATTAAATTTATTCCTATTTTCTTATGTTTTATGACATGCTGATCATTTTTTCCTTCTATGGCAACATCAAAGTCTCACTCTAACATGTACTTATGAACATTAGGTATTTTTACCGATTATGTCGTTTTACTCGTTTTCACGTAAAATCACTTAGCAAAAGTTGTTTACACAATTTCAGGCTTCATATTCTACCATTAAACGTCAAAATACATGCATATCATTCATGGGTAAATTTTTAAACATAAATCTTAGCTCAAAATAATGGTAGAAATGAGCAGATTATGTTACCGGGATTTCAAAAATACATAGGACATTAAAAATGGAGCTCGGAATCACTTACTATTAAGCTTGGAAGCTTGGCCAAACCCTAACCATGGCTGCTCTTGGTATATTCTGCTGTAGCAAGAAGAAAGTGACACATTTGGGGTTTAAAATTTGCCTTTTAATTCATTTTACCCCTAAATGACCAAAATGTCCTTTTTACTATTCTTTCAAATTTTACCCAACCAAGGCCATTTTTGTCCAACAAGTTATACAATGGTTTAATTGTAATTTAAAGACCTCCCATTTAAAATTTCATGACAATTAGACACATCTAACATATAAAACTCAACTTTTGCACTTTTTACAATTTAGTCTTTTTTTCTAAATTGAGTGCCCAAACGTCGAAATTTTCGAACGAAATTTTCACGAAATCATTCCATGAAATAGTAGACCATAAAAATATAATAAAAATGAAATTTTCTCACCGGATTTGTGGTCTGAAACCACTGTTCCGACTAAGCCCAAAATCGGGATGTTATCAAATGTCACAATAGCACTTATATGTAGATACAAAGTAAAAAAAAATGAGAGTAAAATTATCAATTTGTTACAATTTAGTACAATTGAAATGCATGTTAAAGTAAACTAGAAGTTTACTGATACAAATGCATTTACTACTTAGCGTGAACAGTTAGACTATCATGGATCATATATGATGAGAAAATTAATTAAGAATTCATATAGACATTAATTAAAGAATCAGAAGATTCTTTAGTTTAAAAGAATTCTCATATGTTGCTTGTTCTCAATAGAAAATTAATTATTAGAAACTCACTAGCTAAAGTTGAGATTTAATGTCTTGTATTTCTGAAACGAATATGGTCCATTCATCCACCATGTGGATGATTGTGATATTATATGATTTTAGTAGATGCATCTACAAAATAATCATATATGTGTTATCAATTTTCAACTTGTCGTTCGCAAGATTTCTTGTTTAAATTGTAACACCCCAAACCCTACCTGGATGTTATGGCCAAATCTGGCGAGGTCAGATGAAAGTGCTTTCGAACTAGATCGTTGCTAAAAACCTTTTTTCCGTTCAGACAACTTCTTTTCATTATCTTATGTTAATTCAAAATCATGTCATTTGGTTCCAAAAAGTTATCTATTTTCAAAATGTTATTTAATTACAATTCGTCATTCGATTCCAAAACGTTATACTTTGCAGAAGCTTTTAAAACAGTTTGCGTATTCGTGGTGTCTTGGTAAAACATGAGTCTCTTTTGGAAATCCAAGTTTTTTTCCTACCACTAGCAGTTGTAAAACATAAACAGTATAAAAATTTCAAATTTAAACCAAAAATCCGAAGAGGCCATTATTACATAAAAATACCCTAACATAAACATAAAACCATACGTAAGTACGAAACCAAGTAAAAACAGGTCGTTTAGCCACCACTGAGTCCTCCGCCGTAACGATTCGCCTATGTCTAAGGATTACCTGTACAGTAAATACAGAAGGGGTGAGTTTACGAAAACTTAGCGTATACTCCCCATCCAACCAGACAGACAGAATGCAAGCAATAACAGATTGAACCTAAGCCCCTCTCAGTGACAGTATCAGTTTGGGCCTTAGCTAATCACATTATCAGTAACTAGTAGGGCATTGGCCCACTACGGTATCAGTATCAGAAACAGTAGCAGTATCATTAGGGCCTTAGCTCATTACAGTATCAGTATGTAGCAATGTGGTGTACAGTAACCAACCACTATACACCATCTCCTGTCCAACCCTACACTCTTGTGGGGAATAAATCACCTACCCATCCCTACAATTACAAATTAGCACCCGTTGCGGCATTAAACAGTATTTGCAGTAGAGCTGCCAGTATAATAGGCTTAGAGCCATCAGTGATTTGCAATAGAGCTGCCAGTATAATAGGCGTTATGCCTGACAGTACACTTCCTCCAATCATATCAACTCAACCCCATGCAATACAACATACAAATATAATATGCCATGTCAAGGTATCAGTGCATACAGTATCAGTTATTCAAAATAAAATCATGCTCAATAACATATATCAGTCATATAGTCATATCACTCATTTAGGGGTCTAAGACTGGCTTACAGACCCTACAGTAGGTTCACAGTCGACTTAGGCGACCCGTTCAACCTCGACAAACAGATCAATAAAATTGGGCTCACACGCCCATGTTGGTATGCCCGTGTGGCCCAAACGGCCTATACTGGCCTTGGCTGTGTGGATCATATGGCCTGGCCCAGAATCTCACATGCCTGTGTGGTTCACCCGTGTGGCACACATGGCCAAGCCCGTGTCTCACACACGGCCTTGTTGGCCATCATACAACCGTGTTAAACGCCTGTGTCATGCCCGCACAGTATGGCTCATCATTCACACGCCCGTGTTCAGTCACACGACCTGCTACACGGGCTACCACACGCCGGTGTGGCACCGACAGTAGGCTTTTTTAGCTTTTCGTCAAGACTCGTTTTCAATGTTTCAGATACACACCTAGTATCGTTTTACTGCGAAAGCACTCCCGAGCACTCTAGAACCTATAATTGAACAATAGGCACCTATTTAATCACTTAGCAGTCGAATAATTATTGAATCTGAAATTGAAACTTAAGCATTGAACAATTCGATCTTACCCACAGCACCTCGAAAAAATCCGAATAAAACTCCACGAAAGACGAGTCCCTTATTCCAGAATTCACTGCTGCCCAAGGAATCGATATGACCCCAGATTAGTGCATTAAAAAATGCAACGTACAGATATAAACCAAAATCCACTTACTGGTACTACACAAATAAACGATAGAGAGGAAGAGGGGAAGATATGATTTCGATAATAAGGGAAGTAGAATTAGAAAAGAAAATATGGGTAAAATTTGGCAGTCAATGGGGGAAAAAATTCTGCAGAGGAGGGAAAATAAGGATAGAACCTCAGAAATTAAAAATCCGATATTTTGAGAAACAAAAATTGAACCTGATTCTGATAACTCCCTTACCCAACTCTCCTTAGTTATCTCCATCAACCTCTCCACTTAATCCACTACTCAGAATCCCATTCTACTCAAACTTTCACACAGCCCAAGCAGTAAAATAAATCTCTTGCTAGCACAGGGATTCGAACTCCTGACCACCAATAACCTTTACACTCCACTTAGCCACCGGACCAGCAGGCCTATTCTGATGTAAACTTACTAACATTCAAACTTAAGCCTACTAAACAAGAGCAAGGCTTTATAAAATTTGTCCAAACTAAGGCTTGAACTTGGGATCTCACATACACACCCAGAACACTTAACCACTGAAGCAAATACAGACTTGTGTGTCATATTTTAACAGAACATACTTATAAGATTTTTGGGGCGTTACATAAATAATTAATTTCAGATAATGCAATTAAGACAATTCATCTTGCTAATACTGATGAGTTTATATCTTAGTCTTTTATTAATTGAGTTTGAAAAACTTTTGTAAAAGTTTATTATTTATACGCATAATGGTTTAGAGAAATTATTGATTGAACACATTTGATTAATGTCTAAACCATTACTTATGAGAACCAAGCTTTCTATTTTCACATAAGATTATGTTGATTTACGTGTTGTACGCATCAATCCAATAAATTATAAATATTCCCTATTATAATTGATTTTTGGTCAATAGCCAAATATTTCTCATCTTACAATTTTTGGATGTGCATATATGTTTCAATTGCTCTACCACAACGCACAAAGATGAGTGAATCCTCAAAGACAGTTAGGAATATATATTAATTACAAGTTTCTTTATATTATTAAATGTTTTGAATGTATTCGAGATTCAAATATGACATGATTTGTTATTACAATTTTGATTCGATAGTTTTCCCGACATTAGGAAGAGGGAAATAATAACTTATAATGAGTTAAGGGGAGAGTAATTTGAACCAGAAGTTTAATAAGGATAACTCATTACAAGTTAACTGTTAGATGTATTTACTAACTTAATGAGAATAACCAAGTGTTATATACCATCTAATATTTTAATTTGAAATGAAAGTCCCAGTAGGACAATCAGTTAGAATAAATAATAGATTGATTGATTCCAAAGATGAAAATTCTTCTAGATGGTCATATAGTGGAGGCGGGTGCTCTAGAAGAGACTCAAGACATAACTAATAAGTAAAACTCCAGGAGAGATTTAGGTACCTGAAACTAAAGATTAAAATAGTTAAAATAAGATATCTCGATAAGTTATGTCAATTCGAGAAAATATGGAATCGAATAATAAAATTGGTCGACAATAATTTTGCATGCGATATTATTATTATAATAATGAAATAAAAGAGGGATCTTGAATAAGTCTATTGAGAAATATAGATATGGAATAAAATTGATCAAAATAGAAAGACGCAACTCAAGTACCACTACAAGAAAATAGGGCTTTAGCAGCGTTTTTAGGGGCGTTTAAAAACGCCGTAAAAATTGTAAAACATAGAGCAATAGTGGCATTTTTTGTTAAAATGCCGCTAAAAACAGAGCAATAGCGGTGTTTTAGCTAAAAACAGAGCAATAGCGGCGTTTTGACGCCGCTAAAAACCAGAGCATTAGCGGCGCTTTAGGTAAAACGCCGCTAAAAACCAAAGCATTAGCGGCGCTTTCTGTAAAACGTCGCTAAAATTCATATAACCCCTAAAACCCTAAACCCCCAAAAAATCATAAACACTAATCTATAACCCCTAAAACACTAAACCCTTAAACCTTAAAAAACCTTAAACACTAAAGTAGAACCCTTAAAACCCTAAACCCAAAAAACATCATATGGATGTTGATGTGTATATACATAGATATTAATGTAAAAGCTTATGTTTATAATAAATTATGGAAGCAATACTTAATATTGATTAAATTTATTTTTGGGTTTAATGTTTAATATTTAAGGTTTAAGGTCTATGGTTTAGGGTTTTATGGTTTAAGTTTAATTAATGGCCATGGGTATATAGTATGTTAATCTCAAGTGAATCATATTCAATAATTAAATCCTAAACCCTATAATTAATTATTGTTATTGATAATAGATATCTTGATTTTGATAAAAAAATATTTTTTATATATTAATAAGGTGTTATATTGTTTAATGGATTGAAGGGATATTTTTTCGAAAACGTTTTAAATGATAAGTTTACCTTTAAATTTTATTAATAGTTTTTTTGTTTATACTATTTTAATATTTATCTATACTGATTAATTAAAATATATATATTTATTTATACGAACGAAAATCCTCTGCACTCATTTGTGTCTCCACGTTTTTTAATTGTAACTCATTTTCTTTTTATGAAACAGTGAGTTTTCGTTTATTCGTAAATCAATCTACTTATTAAAAAGTTGCAACTCTTTTTTTTTTTAAATAAGTGTTGTTTTAGTTCCAACTTGTTTTATAGAGTGTTTCTTTATTCTTTTAAGGTTGATGGTTTATGTTTTATGATTTAGGGTTTGGAGACTATAATTAAGGGTTTAAGGTTTAGATAAATTAGTGTTTTTTAATTTATATATTAAATAATCTCTTATATATATAATTATAAAAGAGATAATATTAATTCTAAAATATTGAATTAATTATCATTATAGTTTAGGGTTTATGGTTTCAGGTATGTGGTTTAAAGTTTATGGTGTATGGTTTAAGGGTTGGAGATTAAGGTTTAGAGGATAGGGGTTAAGTGTTAGGAGTTTAGGGTTTAGAGATCGATTATGTTTTATGATTTAGGGTTTAGGGGATAGGTTAGGGGTTTAAGGTTTAGAGTAATTAGTGTTTTGTAATTTATATATTAAATAATTTCTTATATAATTATAAAAGATATAATATTAATTTTAATATATTAAAATTATAATTATAGTTTAAATTATGTAAGAGATAATAGAAAAATTTTATATATATTAAATGGTATAATAGATAAATTTTATATATATTAAATGGTTTAGGATTTAAGGTTTACTTGAGATTTGTTAAATGATGAAATTTTATACAATCAATTAATGCTTTTATATTTAAAAATATTTAATCTAAACCATTTAATATATTTAAATATTAGATTTAAAAAAAATTGTATTTAGCGGCGCTAGGGTATAAACGCCGCTAAAGGTTATTCTATTATACAAGACGACATCGTTTTTTTTTTGGATTTTTAGTGGCGTTTTAGGTTAAAATGCCGCAATAGGTTTGATTTAGCGGCGCAAGGTTATAAATGCCACTAATAGTTATTTTGTTTATATCAAAACGGTGTAGTTTTTATGGATTTTTAGTGGCGTTTTTGGTTAAAACGCTAGCAGCGCTAGGGTATAAACTCCACATGGTTATTTTGTTTATATCAAAACGGTGTAGTTTTATTGGATTCTTAGTGGCATTTTAGGGTAAAACGCCACAATACTTTCGCCTTTAGCGGCGCTTGGAGATAAAACGCCACTAAATATTATTCTGTTTATATGAAAACGCCATCGTTTTTTTTGGACTTTTAGTGGCGTTTTAGGCTTAAACGTCGTAATTGACTTGCCTTTAGCGGCGCTAGGGGAAAAACGCCACTAAAGTTTATTCTATTTATATCAAAACGGCGTCGTTTTGTTTGATTTTTAGTGGCGTTTATGTTAAAACGCTGCAATTGGTTTGCCTTTAGCGGCGCTAGGAGAAAATGCCGCAAATGTTAATTTATTTTGTGCTAAACGACGTCGTTTTGCTCTCTTCTTTTTTACCCACACCGAGTTATTCATTTTCCCCCATCTCCCTGGTTTATTTCCCCCATTTTCCCTACTCTGAATCCTTAAAATAATCACCCCATTCTCCCTAGTCTATTTCCCCCTTTTTCCTTAATTCGGAACCCTAAAATAATTACCCCTTTTTCCCCAATTCGAAATCCAAAATCCCTAATAAATGTTTAGTTAAAGGAAGCGGTAGTAAGAAAGGGGAAAAAGCACATTTGAAGCTAGGAACGGTTTGAAAGAAATTCTGGTAAGTTCTCTTTTGGACTGTTTTTGTTATTTTCATGCTAAAAAATTCATCATACTAACGTTGATGTTTTGATTTTGGAGCTACCGAAGGAAAAGTCTTCTTTCAATGGAAGTAAATGTCCTTAAATTCATCATGAAAATACTGTTATAAGTTGTAATACTTGGAAAGTTTTTCGTTTTAAGGTAACAATGATAGCCAAGAAAACTACCATTTTATGTTTATACTTGTGGTGTTTCATTTTTTGCTTTCTTGATTTAGAGCTTAAAATAGTAAAACAGGAACAAAAATGGGGGGTAAGAGTTAGTTTAGTGGACAAAAACGATGGTCTAACTCCAAACTAAAAAGAAGGTAGCAGCTTTAGAGGGAGGTTGAGTTGAATGAATGGATTATGAATATATATCAAAAAAATATGTGGGTGCAGAATATACCGATTGCCATCTCGAATATTTGGATCCCCTTCCGTTTATTATAAGGAAGCATGCACTTACACATCCCAAAGCCAAGTTCTATTTCTTTCTCGATCATCTTCCTCATTTTATCATTGCTATGTTAAAATCTCCTCTTACCTCCTACACCACCAAGAACTCTTCACCGACTTCAGTATTGAGAGTATTTTGGAGTATAGACTCTGTCACCCCATAGTTCAGTTCTTATTTACAAGATCTTTAACACCTATCCATGAACTTAGTTATCCTGCTTCCAATCAATCTAATATTATAAAGACCTAATTGATAAAATATGCTTCACGTTAGATTTAAGTTGATATCGGATTAATAAAAAATTTTAATTGATAAAATTTTGATACTTTAAAAACTCAATTAACATGCTTTAATATTTAGGTTAGTTTAAAGATGTGTTGTAAAATTAACTCAAGTAAATATATATATTTAATAACAATCATATATTGTAAATTAACTCATTATTTCTATAGTGACATTGGGATAAATCTTTGAACCATCAAACAAAGGGGAAATTTAATGGAAAATCAAGATAAAGTTACAGTTTGTTGGTTCATGTCAGTGTGGGGGTCAGTTGCCCACGTTTCAATGCTTACCTTTTCTTTTTTCATAGAGTTCTATGGCCTTGCCCTAGCACCTCAAAATCATGGAATATGTTTTCTTTTCAAAATTTTGAAATAAAGGTCCAATTTCAAGTGCTTGAACCTTAGAAGAAATAACCCTGTTTGAAATTATTTTTGAAGTTAAAATACAGTATTAAAATACTCATCAGACATGCATGATCTTTAAATAAAAATGAAAATAGTAATATTGGATACTTGCCATATTTGTCATACAGTAGCTCAAAGTTGAGTACCAGCTCGTTGATTTTTGCTCCAAAAATTGGATCACTTCGATTATTTATGGATAGGTTCAAAGTAATATACAGTATCCACATATTAGCCTCAATTCCTGTATCTGTCAGCAAATCTTTTAAAAATATAATAACATCACGTTAATTTCATTTTTCTTTTACAGTTTAATAGGTATAACAAAATTTTCTCCCTTTAATAATAATAAAAATTTCTTTTACATATTAGCCTCTCTCCTATTGTTATCTTAAAGTATTTCAGTGCAGTCCGAGTTAATGAAATTCTGCTACTGTCCAAGTTAGTGCAGTTTTATTTCTGACTGCATTGGTATGATTTAAACCTCTCTAAAATGCTGTTGTATTACAGAATGATGTCGTCCTGTTTTTTATGATTTAATGATGTCCGTTTGGAGCATTTTAAAACTATCCGAAATTAAGGACAATCCTGCTGTTCAATTGCTAAATTTTAATGCTGTCGAAAGCTAGATCTTCAAGAATTGTTTTTATTTTAATGTGACTTAACGATGCTGTTATTTTGTCTTGTTTATGTCCTGCTATGTTGATGGATTTATGCTGTCTAAAGAAGGTATTATGAGTAAGTGAAAATGGCTTTCCAGAATTTTAGAAGGGTTGATCGGAGTTTAAACGAAAGAGAGTAATAAACATTCTTTTAAGTTAACAACTCATGCCTTCTCATCTTTAAGGTTGCTAAGTGCCCCAAATGCACATTGTTTGTGAAATTGAGATCTCACTTTTTTATTTTATAAAGTTGTGCTAAATTTCATTCCGTGTTATGGGTTATTATTGCTGAATTTTGACTGTTGAATGCCATGTGCTTTGATCTTTAAGTGCATTGTCTATTGACAAAAGTTACAATGAAGCTGATTGTTGAAACACAGGTAGACAGTTCTTACTGTAGTCCTTTTTTTTTAATGTCTATTATAGCTGTTGAGTTATAAAATCTAGTTTTTTCATGTTACAGGATTGAATTTATCTTGAGCTTGATTCAAATTAATCTCGGACTCTGATCTGTTACGATCTTCGGCCTTCTCGGGCTCACGTTTTGTCGGATTCACATTTTTTGAAGTTTGGATTTTTTCTGACTCCCTTTGTTACAGGTTCAGGTTTTCTCGAACTCTAGTTAGAAGTTTTGACTATTTAATCTAATTTTTATTATTTATTTTAGTTTTGATTCTAAAATTTTATTTTTATTAATAAATAATTATTATTCAAAGATATACAATTAGTTATTTTCATTTATTTAATAACATATTACTAGTTCATGTAATATAAAACAATTAAGGTATTTTATAATATGATATTTGTTTACTTATAAATTTTAATAGTTTCAATTATAAAAAAAGTGTAATTAAATATTATCAGATTTATTTAATAGATCATGTAACTAAATGTTTTATTTTTTTATTTTTTTGCTTTAAAGTATTTCAATATTTATCAATTTTAAAATGATTTACTTATATTTCATTTATCAATATTTTAAATATATTTCAATATTTCAATATTTAGCAATTAATATAATTTCATTTATCATGTAAATTTCTATTATATTGATCCAAAATTTTAAATATTTTATTTTATTTCACTTTAATTTAATTGCAGTGCTATAGCAACTTGAATTAAATTAAATTATATTTAAAGTTTTATTTTAAATATTTTATTTTATTTCACTTTAATTTAATCACGACATATTTATTTTCGATTAATTTATTTAAATTTTAAATTACATATTTTGGATTAATCAGGACACAATTTTTTTAAATTACGACACAAATTTTGGAATTTAATCACGACACAATTTTTTAAATTACATATTTTGGATTAATTTATTTAAATTTTATTTAATTAAAATAATTTTTTTAAAGGGAAATAATATTTATCTTAATGTTTATTATATATCATATAATAACTTACATAACTTACAAAACTTACACAATACATAAATATATCATAAATATATATCGTATCATAACTTACACAACTAACATAATACATAAATATATATCATAAATATATATCTTATCATAACTTACACAACTTACATAATACATAAATATATATCATATCATAACTTACATACCTTACATAAATGTATATCATAATATAACTTACATAACTTACAAAGCTTACTTAACTTACGTAATACATAAATAAACACTTGAAAATCCCCCTACTTGAATTAGTTTACACCTATTAGATAATTTATACTTGATATATATTATCTATTTTAGTAAACGCAATTTATTGTTAACTTTAGATTTTAAGAACTATGAAATGGATAAGAGTTGGATGAAATTGTCAAGGGTAAGTAATGCCTATCGAAATGGAGTACAAACTTTTCTAAATTTTGCATTTCAAAATGCAAGCCAAGAGAATATGATTCTTTGCCCGTGTAAGAAGTGTGGCAACATCAATTGGCATTTTCGTGTTGTCTACGAACATCTAATTGTTGATGGCTTTATTCGGGGGTATAAAAAATGGATTTTCCATGGAGAGTGTACATCTAGTGGAACTTCTTCAACGATTAATCTGACTTATTCTGATACTACTTACCATCAGTATGTTAGACAAGATGACATGGAAGGTATGTTGCGGGATGCATTTAATATGCATAGTTATGGTGAGCAATCGTTTTCACCTGACTTTATTGCATCCGATGATTGTAATATTGGTGGAAATGTTTTTTGTGAAACGGGAACAAGTGCACCTGATGAGGAGCCAAATGAGGAAGCGACGAAGTTTTACAATTTACTTAATGAAATGAACGAAGAACTTTACGAGGGATCAAAATATTCGAAATTGTCCTTCTGCATTCGTCTATTTCACTTAAAATGTTTAGAAGGGTGGACCGAAAACTCTTTTACAATGTTGCTAGAGTTTTTGAGAAAGATGTTTCCGTTTGCAAAAAGCCCCCAGTTTTGTCAAGATATGAAGAGACTAATAAAAGATTTGGGCCTTGGGTACGATAAAATTCATAGTTGCCCAAATGACTGCGTGTTGTACTGGGGTGATCAGAAAAACCAACAGTCCTGTCATGTTTGCGGTTAAGTCTCGTTGGATGGATAAGAATACAAAAGATATGAGTGCGGATGAAGGTAGGGCACAGTTAAGAAAGAAGCTAGTCAAGGTTTTGCGATATTTTCCCCTAATACCAAGACTTCAAAGGCTTTTCATGCCGTCAAAGACAGCCAGTTCTATGAGGTGGCATAATGATAAACGGACCGATGATGGATTATTAAGGCATCCTACTGATTCTTTAGCTTGGAAATCGTTTGACAGTAAATTTCCAAGCTTTGCAAGCGATCCTCGGAATGTAAGGCTTGGGCTAGCAGCTGACGGCTTTAATCCTTTTAAAATCATGAGTACTTCCTACAGTACTTGGCCTGTAGTGCTTGTTCCTTACAATTTGCCTCTATGGATTTGTATGAAACAATCTTCTTTTATATTATCTATGATTATCCCTAGAGAGAAAGGTCCTAGAAATGATATTGACATCTATTTGTAGCCACTTATTGAAGAGTTAAAATAGTTATGGTCGAGTGTTGAGACATATGATGTATTAAGAAAGGAGAACTTTAATTTACGTACAACTTTATTGTGGACAATTAATGATTTCCTAGCTTATGCTAATTTATCGGGTTGGAGTACTAAAGGACGTTATGCTTGTCCTTGTTGTGCTGCGTAAACTTGTTCGAAATGGTTGTATAATGGGAAGAAGTTCTCTTACATTGGCCATCATCGGTGGTTAGATGGAAATCATAAATTTAGATTTCAAAGGACTCTATTTAACGGTACTGAAGAGTACAGAGAAGCTCCTGAGCAGACTATTGGATTTGAAATCTTGTTTATGTTAAAAGATATGAATTTTAGTTATGGGAAAATGAATCAACCACCTAACACGCAAACAAAGAGAAAATCTGAGGATGAATCTGATGAAGAGGATGATCCTAATGAGGCGGACTTGTGGAAAAAAAGGAGTATTTTTTTTTAGTTGCCTTATTAAGAGCACAACATTTTACGCCACAATCTTGATGTCATGCATATTGAGAAGAATGTCTAGGAGAACATAATTGGGACAATTTTGAATGTCGATGGAAAATCAAAAGACAATCTTCAGAGTCGACTTGATTTTGTTGACATGAGAATTCGGCGTGATCTTTATCCTCAAGTACTTCCGAATGGGAAATATCAGTTGCCGCCTTCTATTTTTTCAATGTCAAAGGAAGAGAAAAAAGTGTTCTGTATGGTGTTGAAGGATATAAAAGTCCCAGATGCATATGCGTCAAATATATCTTGATGTGTGAGTTTAAAGATCGAAGATTATATTCATTAAAATCACATGATTACCACATCTTGATGCAAGATTTACTCCCAGTTGCTTTACGATGCTGTATGTCAAAAAATGTAACGTCCTGTATAATTGAACTATCCAATATAATGAAAGCTATATGTGGTAAAGTTTTGGATGTTGAAGAACTTGAGAAAGTACAGGATCGAGCCGCTTTGACTTTATGCAATTTGGAGAAGATCTTTCCACCTTCCTTCTTCACTATTATGGTACACTTGGTAATCCATCTCCCTCACAAAGCAATACTTGGTGGATCGGTTTTTTATCGATGGATGTATCCTATAGAAATGTGCTAATTTATTTGTCAAGTATTCATTCATTCACCTCTATACATTTAGTTACAACTTTTGATAAATATTGTATATCGTGATTAGGTTCCTAAGCAAATTGAAATCTTATTGTCGTAATAAGCGTTATCCAGAAGGATTAATTGCTGAAGGCTACTTGGCAGATGAGTGCATGACCTTCTGTTCTAGATATTTAGAAGATGTTGAAACACGATTGAATAGACCAAGTAGAAATGCTGGGCTCAATGATCATAACTTGGCCGAAACTTATTTATTCCAAAGTTATGGAGAACCAATCGGCAAAGTTGAAATTACAGAATTAGATGATATATTGTGGATACAAGCACATCGATATCTACTTTTTCACCACGATTCAATTGAACCGTTACGCAAGTAAGTTCTAAAATTTCCTCACATATTTGTCGTTTTGATTTGTTTATTTTCTAACCAATTAAACTTGTTTTTAACATAGTGAATACAAACAAATTTTGAGATCTCGTGCACGCTCTCGAAGATTACAACATCGAGAAATTAATAAGTTATTCACAGAATCTTTTCATGAATGGTTAAGTCAAACGGTATGTAACTGAAGTTAATAAGTTACATATAATCGCGAAATTTAGTTAATCAAATAATAATGTTTTTACATAATACATTTATAATTTCTCAATTTACTTTCGATTCAATAGGCTTGGAGTGGGAAGGACGTCAATGACGAAGTTGAATGGCTTTCCCAAGGTCTGAACAGAGTAATAAAAAGATATAGTTCCTTCCTCATCAATGGATACAGATTTCATACAAAATATCGCGAGAGAATGAGGAGAACTCAAAATTGTGGAATTATTGTTAATTCTTCAATTACAAGTTATGCTAGTGCTAGGGACAGTAATCCGGTTGAGGGTAATGTGGAGTATTACAGACTTCTTACCGACATTATTGAGTTGGATTACTATGGTAGATGGAAAGTTGTCTTATCCCGGTGTGATTCGGCTGATGTTAATACTGCTCACGGAATTAAAAAAGATCAATTTGGTTTTACAATGGTTAATTTCTCTCGCTTGATTCACACTGGACAACAATTGATGGACGAGCCATATGTATTTTCTTCTCAAGTGAAACAAGTTTTTTATTCGAAAGATCCAACTGATGAGGGTTGGTATGTTGTACTCCGGAACACCCCTAGAGACTTGTTTGACATGGGTAATGGAAGTAGAGACGACATCATCGAAAGATAAAAAACATTACCTTTTCCAAAACAAAACTTAGATGAAAATATCCCTAGTACTAGTACACAACATCAATGGGTTCGACATGATGTAGATGAAGATATTTACGAATAATGATGTAGTAAGTTTTACGATTTTTTTAATTATATGTAATACTATAATTTTAATCTTGGTCATGTTATATAATTTAACTATTTTACATGTACTATTATTGTTGTAATTTGTTACTAAAATTTCAATCATTTTATGTGTATTGCAGGAAAAATGTGTAGAAGAAGATTACGAGATTTAAGTATTGTCCAGAATACTTCAAATTCGGAAGAAACAAATAGTGAACAGCAGACAGTTGTTGGATCTTCGAATGTGCCGGGGACACTTGACGAGCCTGCAGAATTTCAAAGTAATGTTAAGTTTACTTTACATGTGTGTTGACTTTTATTATTGATTTATTTTTCAATTTTAATATAATAATAATATATCGTTTTTCAGCTGAAAGTGATGGGACACGCAGAGGTCAAGGACGTACGCTACTTAAAGATTTATACGAATTAAATCCTGCCGAGCGTGTCAAAGTAAGTAGAAACAGTCATGGTCAGCCTGTTGGATCTCAAGCTCAACTTTTAGCAGGCTATTTGGGCATTATAGCACGAAATGCTAATATGTTACCTATCAACTACGAATCATGGCATCACATGCCTGATAGCAACAAAAATCAGGCTCCCGATAATATTAAGGTAACAAAACGTTGAAGTAATTTATAATACTTCGGTTTAACTTTCATTTATATTTACATTCTAAACTTGTGTTTTTTTAGGAGAGATTTACTTTAGAGCTCACCGATGACTATATCAAGAAGGCATTAGGTAAAAAATGAAGAGACAATAAAAGCACTTTGAAAAAATTATATTTTAAGAAAGACATAAGCCTCAAGGAAAAATTAAGAAATGTCCCACCGGGAATGCTGCGGTACTAATGGGAAGATGCGGTTAGATTCTGGAATTCAAAGAATTGAGAGGTATTATGTATTTCCAAACTCTTATATATAGTGTTTACTATATACGTAATAATAATTTCATTATGTAGGACCGTGAGCGAGTTGGAACAAGCAGCAGGCAAAAACAAAAATTGACATACACGGTAGGGTCGAGAAGTTTTGCTTCTGTAGCTGAGGCTGAGGTATTATGAATTTATTAATTCTGTCAAATATTAATGACTTTCTACGATTAAATAATATTTTTACTACTATATTGTAGGAAGTCTCGTCAGGTCAAAAAGTTGGTCGCCTTCAGCTTTTTGATATTACGCATAGGAAGAAAGATGGATCTCCTATGACATCCGAAGCTGGAGAAATTATGGTATATTTACTTAATAAAATTTGATTTATTATAAATATTTATAATGTTTAATTATAATGGTTTAATTCGTCGTTAGTAGTTTTAAATAATTTTAAGTTATGTTGTATTCCTTTTTATTATATATTTCGTTTCTAACTCTTTAATTAATTTATTAGGAGAAACTAAAGGAGAAGAAGGCGGAGTACGAAGCAATTGCTTCGACTGATAGTTTTGTTAATCTTGAGAACATTGATAACAGAATTATCACTGAAGTTTTGGGTCCTGAAAGGTACGGTCGGGTTCAATTTCAAGGATCTGGTGTTACCCCGACCCAATATTTTGGATCTGGCTCCCAGTAATACATGCCTTCCGGGAGTCAAGCTGAAGCTGAAGTTCAGAGGTTAAGAGACCAGATAGCTCAGATACAAGCGAGCACAGTTAAGCAAATTGCTGACGTTCAAAGAAAATATGAAGAACTCCAGTAACAACTTAGAGCGGAGGCAGCAAAGAGTGAGGCAGCGGCAACAGTGAGAGAGGCAAAGGCAGCAGCGATGGCAGTAGAGCAGAGCAAAAAGTACGATGAGCTCCAGCTCCAGCTGCAGCAAATGATGCAGATGTTTCAGCAGTCACAAAATCCGCCATCTTAAACATTAGTTTTCTCCTTGTAAGAACGTTTTTAACATTGTCACATTTGACATTATTGTAAGAATGTTTTGAGTTATACTTAATTTATTAATTACATCATAGATCTTTCGTTCAATTTGAAGTATCATTTAGATTTTAATGTTTTTTTATTGTATTTTTTATGCTATATTTGCTGGTTTTGGTTAGGTTTCATGCTATATTTGCTGTTTTTGGTTGGATTTAATGCAGGAAGGGTTGGATATTGGTGAAAAATGTACATTTCAAATCTGCCAAAATTAGCGGCGTTTTTGAAAAAAGCGCCGCTAAAAGCCATGACTTTTAGCGGCACTTCTCCCACAAACGCCGCTAAAAATCTTGATCTTTTGTGGTATTTTTTTTCAGACAAACGCCGCTAAATTTTGTGGCGTTACCTTTAGCGGCGTTTTTTGCGGCGCTTAGAAAACGCCGCTAAAAGTCTGTTTTCTTGTAGTGTACAATTAAATTTATGGAGTTTTTGGACCAGTAGTCAAAATATCTAAAGGTATAAAGCTAGTGAATGTGCAATTAAAGTAGTTTTGCAAAAGCGGAATAAAAATATGAATTTTTTCACTAAGTCCTGGCATTGATTATGAAAATATATAATATTCTTTTTGTAGTAGATGCAATAACCTTTAGATATATTATTAAATTGATAATTTATAAAAAATTAATTAACTTGCGCCTAATGGTTATTGTTACAACCTTTTATGAGAGTCACTATATAGTAAAGTTTATATTAAAATCCTTAAAGGATTTAGAATGCTATAAGCATATTGAAATTCTCGAGAAATTATTCATTTATATGAATTGAAATAATTGAACACATGTGGTAAATTTGACTTAGCCAATAGTAGTTGAAAGATGATTATAAAATGATCCAAAATACCTATTTGTATTTTTATAAAAGAATCATGATTAAAATTTGTTATGATTATTGTTGAATCTTCTAAAGAGATCAAAATATATTTCTCCTAAATTTCCCTCACTCATGACTTTTATAAGAATGGTAATATAAATGTCTAGTAATACATTCAAATAGTCATTTGAAAAACTAGTATTCAAGATTGAAAATGTAGAATATGAGAAAGTATGTGATGTTTTTATGAGGGGGAGTAAATACGTGTTGTACTCTTTTTTTCATTCATTAGGTTTTTATCTCACAGGATTTTTCCTAATAAGGTTTTAACAAGGCACATTATCTACCAATGGACATTTGAAGGGGAGTGTTATGAATATCTTATTAAGTGAATGTCTATTATAATCAAGATAAAGTTTTAATGTACTATAAATTCTAATAGTTATTAGAATTAAATATCTATTTCTTTTATACTTCTTGTGCTTATAAATAGAGACTCTAATGAAAGATTGTAATCACCATTTTTTTATTAATAAAATACATTCTCTATTACTTTCATATTTTTTTTTGTTCTTTATTCTCTCCATCTCTCTTTATTTTATAACAATATTTACTTTTTAAATTTTAAGATTTTTAATCTTTTATAAATTTTTAGATTTCTTTTGAATTCATTTTTGTCCATTTATTCGCTTTTTTTTCTTCAAATTTTTATAAATTTTTAAAACTTAATTTTCAAAATTACTCAAAATTTTAAATTTCAAATAAATAATTGAAGTTATTTGAGTTTTCCAATTAAGTGGAATAAAAGTTTGAATCACATAATTTAGCTTAAAGTTGAAACGTACAACTTGAGTGAAGGATGGAAAGGTGATTGGAGTTCCACTCCAACTAATTTTTTTTTTATTTCTAAATGCTAGTATTAAACAGTTATATTATTCATTTAACCGCTATACTTCCTTTTACTTCTCCTTGCTTTTTATTTCACTTTTTGGTAAGTTATGCATTTTCTAGATTATACTTAGGTTCAACGTTCAATCCACTTAAGTAAAAAATTTCGAATTGATCGAACTGGCGATTCTTATTTTATTTCGAATGAAATAAAATTCAAGTCGAATCAAATCGAATGAAACTATTTGAGTTAAATTTAAAAAATTAAACATATTAGATTAAAATCTCATTACAGTATAGAACACATAAATTTAAAACTATATATTTTAAAAAATAAAAAAAACACTTTCGTACAATAAAATAATTAATTAATTTATTTAGGTTCTAAAATAATTATTTTAGAAAAAATTTAACTTTCTTTAAATATTCTTTAGAATTTTTTTTAATTTTTATAATTTTTTAAAAAATATAAAATTTGAAAATTTATCAATATTTTAAATTTTAAAAATTATTTTGGATTTTCTTTTAAGAAAGACTAATTTGTTTGTTTTCAAAATTGATAGAAACCAAATAGATATTTACATTAATCTGTTATTCGAATTATTCAAATTATACAAATTATAAAATTCAACTTGAATAATTTAATTCGATTAACTCAAAATTAAAAAAAAATATTTTTTTTCAAATTAAATCAAGTTTTTCTCAATATCTAATGTTTTGTTTTAAAATTTTATAGAAAATAGAAAGCTAAGTTAAATATTTGAATTTTTGTTTAGAAGGAAGATGAAAACAAAAGGTTTCTATTTTTTGAAAAGATTTTTAAATTTAAATTCTTGGTAAAAATATATAATTAAACTTTATCATTGTATAAGTAAAGTAGAAGAAATAAAAGAATTACTTAATAATAATTAAATTATAGTACAAAAACCATTAATAATTTTCTTAACAAAGTTGGTTTCAAGACACTAACTCAGTTATCTTGCTTGCAGCATATATAGTTATAAAAAAACGAACGTAAGGGTGGTAGTGCAATGGCTGCTCATTTTTTCCGGCCTATTTGGGTCAAGTATCCATGAAGGAATATGCTGAAGGGAAGCCTTTATACGGATCGCCAAGTGTAGCGAAATTGTCTGCTCGTGAAAATACAACCTGTAATCATATACTCCAGGAATCAATTACCTTAGCCTTAAGCTAAGACATCATAACCTAAGATTAAAATTTACCACCATTGATCATGATGCATTATATTCTCTTCTAATGAAACCCAACATATTCAGTACTTGCAGACATATTATCTAGAGTCTTTGTCATGATTAAGGAGTCTTGATACAAAGGGTTGGCTTGGAGAAGATTGCGGCGGATTTGCCTTGGGGGCGAAGAGCCGTATAATGCTAAAAGTGAGATGATCAGTTCACTCCCAAGATCCTCTTACCTCCAGCACTGTTCGGATTTCCGCCCTCCAACCTCCTCCATGCTAACCCTATACAACACAGATATGCTAACAGTGCAGCCAAAACTTTTCCTGGGTTCACATATCATTAACAGACATATATGGAGTTTACCTGGTAATCTAAAAGCGTTCCTGTCTTAAAACCAGCTGCACAATAATCAAAATAATATTCCCATGTCCGCATGAACTTGTCATCAAACCCCAAAGCCAGGACGTCGCTGACAAGGAAAACAAAATAGATTCCATCATATCATGTTTTGTAACAAATGAAAAGATGATTTTCAGGTTGATTAAAATCAGAACAATATGAAAGGGATAGTTGCATGAGTACCTTGTATTTTCCAGGAAATTTTTTCGCCACCATCTTAGTGTGTGATAATAACTACTTCCTATATTTTCCACATGCTCCACACTGCGCCCGCAATACTCCTTAATGGATTTGTATTGTTGAACAAAGAAAAAAATATATGTGATTGTCTAAAGAAGCAATGCATGTTGTTACCAGAATCCTGATGCAGCTGCCATAGCTGACAAATGCGTGTTGAAAGAAAGCAGCATTCCACCAGGGAAGATATATTCCTTTATAAAACCTGCTGTTTGCTGGACTTCTTTGGAAAGCTCCTCTGGCAATGTTATGAACTGATAAAAGCCATTAACATTCTAAAAATATGGGCACTGAAGAACCGATAATTGGAATGTTGAAGTTACTATTAAAGCTAATACAATGGCAACATTTCTGTTTTCACCATTTTAACATTACCTGAAGAACGAAAAGCCCATCTTTTTTCAATAACTGGTCACAGCATCTGTAAAACTCCTCAATGTATTATTTACCAACATGTTCTACCATCTCTCTAAAGAATATAATCACAATTATTAGTACCATTTATCATGTAATTACTAAATATAAATTTAACTAGGGAATGTATATAACTTAAACAGATATGATTCTGTCATATTGGTTTGTCTTAGGTGGCGATAGTCACAGAGAAGTAATTTGATGTATTCCTGATGATTAAAAACTTGTTAACTATGAAAACAACTATTAACAGAGTTATTTGCAGGCTCGAGGCATTTTCAGACATGGATACCTCAAGTCCAGCTTCCTTCACTTTATCTTCAGCAAATTTCAGTTGCTTCTCTGATAGAGTGATGCCAGTATACTTGCATCCTGTTCTTTTGACAACTTCAATAGCTAAGATTCCCCAACCACACCCAATGTCGAGAACTTCATGCCACTTTTTGATTCTTGTCTGTACGTATTAGGAAACAACACAACTTGTTGGAAATTGGCCTGCATGCAGCATGTGAAGATTCATGCACACAAGAATTCATGCACATAAGTTGTCCGGGTAAAGTACGTACAAGAATCCATGCACATAAGTTTCCCGGGTAAAGTACGTGCAATTGAAGATGTTAATGCTACTGGTTCATCTCAGTTTCATTTTGTTACCTTTTAACAATGTTTTTGTAATTTAGTTCATTTTGAATTATGTTTGGATGACAAATTGATTTAACTTGATGGTCAAAGAGCTGGTTACCAGCTTTGTTTATGTGTGCAAGTAATATCACCTAGTTCCAATGTAATAAGTGAAGTTAGGTAGTGTTTAGGTGATGAATTTGTTGATCTTTTGACCAGCCAATGACTGGTATATGTAATGGCTTTGAGCCAAAGTTTCTTTTGAATGAAATCATCAGATTTTCTTCCATATGCTCCATCTTTCTTTGCCTTCTAAAAAACTTTTAAGTTCTGTTCTTCATTCTTGACAGTAGCTAAAAGCTTGAACTCCAAGCATTTTTCCTTCATATTTTATCCGGGTATAATACGTTGCTGGTGCTCTGTTTGAAATTCTTATTTTACCCGGTTAAAGTGTGTTGAAACTCCAACACAACCGATAAATGATCGTTGCAATGGAAACCGAAGAATGAGGATGAGACCATTATGAATTCTCACTTTCTCAATTAAAGAACTGATTTTTCTTCGTTGTGCAACGTCCAAATGTTCTTTGTTCATGCATTTTTCAAGAAAGAAATTCATAGAAGTTGGGATCCTAACCTTAAAAACTCCAGAAGAGTATTGCATCGTTTCACCCAAGTATAGAGTGAAAAGTTCATTACCCTGCAAACGCAATTTGCAAAGAATTACTTAGCTTTGATTTAATTAAATCCTGTTGCAATTAGGCATTGTGAACAAAAGAACCCCTCTATGATCAAGGAAATCCTTATTCTTGGGCCTCAAAGCTCGAACATGGAAATATGTAATCCATAGTAATCAATTAGCAGCAGGTGTAACTGATGAAAACAATTTTCAGATCCTGGTTATGACTTATGACACCATTCTCATGCAACCTAACTGGATTGTTATTTAAGCAGCAAAAGCTGAGTGTAAACATAAACATAAATTAATTCTACAAAAAGATAGTCCAACAGTTCTAACATCTTGAAATCAGAGTCATGATCACTTACCAGATCATAATGACGAGAAATGTTCCTGCGAGCCTGTGTAACAGTGTTTTGCCTCAAGAGATGCTTAGTGAAATACTTTGCAGATGATATACTAGTAGTGAACAGTGCAGGTGAAAACCAAGTCCTGCAACCAATTAAGTGTCAATGCTTAATATACCAAATTATTTATTAGAATTTCAGTCCAGATTCTTCTTCAAGCTATACTAAACCTTCTTTTGTTCGATCCTGAGCAGCCGAGTTCAACTCTTTATTGACAACAAGTATCTGCAAAAGTTATCAATGAAGATTCTGATAAATTATCAGTACCTAAATTGCATTGTGTTTATAGTAGTAACACATCTCAATAACCTTTTCTTACCTGGAAAAGATTAAGAAGACCTTTGTCCTTATCAACAAAAGAAAAATCTCCATTGATATATGCATCTGCAAGGCCTAGATCAGCTTCTTTCATGATCTGAGGGAAAATACATACAATACTGATATGCAGTGGTGACAAAAGTGTGTGTCTTATAGTGCCAATAATCAAATTGTGTAAAACAAAAGGCAATAGATTTTAATGTTAACTACTAATCCAACTTGATGGGAAGTTCAATTAGATAACAAAATAAATAGCAAACATGAATTAGGAGTAAGTAATGTCAAGTGTCTACCCTCCAGTAAAACTGAGGATTGTGCACTTTCAGAACAGATTTAAGAGGACACTTTTCCATGTTCCCTTTGAAAGTGAAAATTCTGCCTCCTTCCTCTAAGAAACTGGTGAATGCAACACAGTAAATTGTGTCAAATTCAAGGAGGAAAACGTGCACTGAAATAACAAAATGGTAAAACCATTGAGTGATTGTTTTTAAGAACTCACATTATGCAGCCTGGTGATACAAATTGTTGAAAGAATTTAGCAACAAAGAGGCATGCCATTGTTTCCATGAAAGAAGGTGACAAATGCTTTGGACTGTACACAACAGATGAATGCTTTCCCAAGATACCATGTGCAGCATCCATACCAGCCTGAGAAGAAGAGCACCTTATAAGAAAATTTCTTGAAATAGGACAATGATTCTTAAATTCAAATTACATAAATCATTGGCTTCAAAGTATAATATAAATAAGATTTACATAAGCATTTCATGTGCTATTACTGAACTTGTAATTTCGTTGTAGCCTAAACTAAAGGCATTTATCTTACTGAAATAAAATTGAACCATGGTTTAGAAATAAGCAAGAAATAACTAGATCAGTTACCTTTAATTCATCCTCATGGGAGTCATAGCCTGAAAGAATTGTAAATAGATGCTTAGATTGGAGGCCGTTGACATGATTCATTGTCATCTTATAATGAAAACACTAATAAAAGTCATCTGTCAAGCTAATGAGGGTTTTAGAATACAAGGAATATAAAAGTACAGCACAATGACAGTAGCAAAAATATTTCACTGACAATCTACATGAACTAGAACTAGAACTAGAAGAATACTTGTTGGAGTTTCAACACACTTTAACCGGGTAAAATAAGAATTTCAAACAGAGCACCAGCAGCAACGTATTATACCCGGATAATATATGAAGGAAAAATGCTTGAAGTTCAAGCTTTTAGCTACTGTCAAGAATGGAGAACAGAACTTAGAATTTTTAGAAGGTAAAGGAAGAATGGAGCATATGGAAGAAAATCTGATGATTTCATTCAAAATAAACTTTAGCTCAAAGCCATTACATATACCAGTCATTGGCTGGTCAAAAGATCAACAAATTCATCACCTAAACACTACCTAACTCCACTTATTACATTGGAACTTACAAAACTAAACTTGTACACTTAAGTAAAGTTGGTCATCAGCTCCTACATCATCAAACTACATCAAATGTAGGCTTAAACTAAGTTCAAAACGAACTAGAACACATTTCATAGACTTGGTTACAAAAGAAACAAAATAAACAGATTCAGTTACACGTACTTTACCCGGGTAACTTATGTGTATGAATCCTTGCACATACTTTACCTGGGTAACTTATGTGTAAAAAATTCTTACGTGCATGAACTGCATGAAGGCCAACTTTTCTGGTTCAAGATGCATACTTCACCCTGTAATAGTACAATAATTTGATATCTTTTCTTTTCTTTACAGCTGCATGCATGGCTTGAGCTGCTTCTTGAAACTTTGGCTTCTTCACATGCTGCATGCAGGCCAATTTCCAACACTCCTTCTTGGCTTGCATGCTGCAAACTCTTGTTCTTTAAGCATTCTCTGATGATTTGGTTCACTAAATCATTTTTCTCATCTCCTTTTGCTTCTAAATCTCTTTGAAGGTCCTCAACCATTTGCTTCAACTCTGATTTTTTATTCTCCATTTCATTCAGTTTTTCGGATGACTTTTGTTTCTTTCTCTCAAACTGCAATTCCAGTTTTGCTTTCTGGATATGAAGAGATTCCAACTGCTGCTGCAATGTGTTTGCCTCATCTATTAACCTCTGTACTTGATTTGATGCTTCATCATCTTCAAATGCCAAATTTTCTTTCAACAGAGCCTTCTCAGCTTGCAAAGTCTCCTTCTCTGATAGCAGATTAATTTCCTGAGCAGTCAAGTTCTTCATACCAGACAATGATTCACTGTTATCATCCTCAAGTTTCTTCGTAAGAATAAAAATTTCTTTTTCTGTCTTTTCCAACATTATTTCGAGTTCTGAAATGCGGGATTGGAGTCCTATATTTTGTTCTCCTAGTTTTTCTGCTTTACTTGCTTTGTTCTCTAATTGCTCCGCCATATCTCTGTTAGTTGCTTGCAATGATTTCAACTCAAGTTCCAAGCTAGTTACATGTGCTTCTAATTCTTTTATCTGAGCAGATGTTTGGTTCCCATGCATATCATGCACCTCTTTGAGTGTCAAAAATTTCCTTTCTTTCTCAACTGAATTAGTGAAATTTTCAACCGAATCTTCTTTGGTTAGCTAAGCCATTGACATGTAGTTGGCATGGCTAAGCCTCTTGTGACACAACTTGGATTCATCTGCAGCAGCTGTGTAGGCACTATCTGGACTCTTATTCCAGTCCACAATAAAACTTTTTTCTGTCATAGCTACTGTCATGAGCTTGGATCCACTAGGATCACTAATCAGGCATTCTTTACCTTTGAATACAACTGAATAGCCCTTCTCAAGTATTTGAGCAATGCTAAGCAAATTTCTATCAATTTCAGGCACTAACAAGACATTTTTAACAAGTTTGGTACCTGTAGGAGTGCTTATTAGCACATCTCCTTTGCCTTCAACTTGATGAAGTGTCCATTTCCGACCTTCACATTTGTTTTGAAGCTTCTGTCAATTGACTTAAAAATGCTAGCATCAGGGGTCATGTGGTTTGTGCAACCACTGTCTATCAACCATCCATCTGTAGCTTTTCCTTTAACAGCTGAACAAGAAATTGCAAAAACTTGTTCTTCTTGGTCATTGTCTTCTTCTACTACTTGAGCTTCAGCTCTTGGCTGCTGGGGTTGGTTGTATCTTGGTCTACCTTTGTTTTTGCAAACCCTTTCTACATGACCCATCTTTTTGCAAAATCTGCACTGCACATCAGGCCTGAACCAACATACTTTACTCGGGTGACTTGCCCTTCTGCAGTGTGGACAGGGTGGATATCTTTCTGCACCATCTGCTTTAGGCTTGTTTGACCAGGTATTCTTGCCTTCGTAGGCAGAGGTGCTCGAGGCAGACTTGGCTTCGGCTTGAAAGGCACCTTCTTGGTGCTCCTCCGATCTGCTGGCCCTCCTTTGCTCTTGTGCATACAGAGCATTGATCAGCTCTGTTAAAGAGATGCTGGTCAGGTCCCTTGAATCTTCTAAGGAGGATATTTTTGCTTCATACCTTTCTGGTAAGGTAGAGAGCACTTTCTCCACAATCCTTGCCTCACTAAAATGCTCACCAATGAGCCTTATGCTGTTTACTACAGCCATAATTCTGTCTGAATACTTCTTGACAGTTTCCTCTTCCTTCATCTTTAAGTTCTCGAACTCCCTTCTCAAGTTCAACAACTGCTGCTGTCTTGTCCTCTCAGTACCTTGGAACTCCTCCTTAAGCTTGTCCCAGGCCTGCTTTGGAGACTCACAAGCCATGATCCTGGTGAAAATAACATCAGAAACACAGTTCTGAATGCATGACATAGCCTTGTGCTTTTTACTTTTTTCTTCAGAGTACTGCTTCATTTGAGCCACTGTTGGATTTGCTCTCAATGGTTCTGGTTCAACATCTGAGTTAACTACCTCCCATAGATCAAATGCCTGGAGGTAGGTTCTCATCTTGACTACCCAAATGTGATATCCTTCTCCATTGAAAACTGGAGGTGCAGCTGGTGAGAAGCCTGATGAAGCCATCGTTTTTTTTTTTAAAGTTTGCTAGAACAGGTCCCTTAAGAATGCAGCTCTAGATACCAATTGTTGGAGTTTCAACACACTTTAACCGGTAAAGTAAGAATTTCAAACAGAGCACCAGCAGCAACGTATTATACCCGGGTAATATATGAAGGAAAAATGCTTGAAGTTCAAGCTTTTAGCTACTGTCAAGAATGGAGAACAGAACTTAGAATTTTTAGAAGGTAAAGGAAGAATGGAGCATATGGAAGAAAATCTGATGATTTCATTCAAAATAAACTTTGGCTCAATGCCATTACATATACCAGTCATTGGCTGGTCAAAAGATCAACAAATTCATCACCTAAACACTACCTAACTCCACTTACTACATTGGAACTTACAAAACTAAACTTGTACACTTAAGTAAAGTTGGTCATCAGCTCCTACATCATCAAACTACATCAAATGTAGGCTTAAACTAAGTTCAAAATGAACTAGAACACATTTCATAGACTTGGTTACAAAAGAAACAAAATAAACAGATTCAGTTACACGTACTTTACCCGGGTAACTTATGTGTATGAATCCTTGCACATACTTTACCTGGGTAACTTATGTGTAAAAAATTCTTGCGTGCATGAACTGCATGGAGGCCTTTTCTGGTTCAAGATGCATACTTCACCCTGTAATAGTACAACAATTTGATCTCTTTTCTTTTCTTTACAGCTGCATGCATGGCTTGGGCTGCTTCTTGAAACTTTGGCTTCTTCACATGCTGCATGCAGGCCAATTTCCAACAATACTAAAAAAGCCAATTTCCTCCGCTGATAAATTACTTCTCCCCTAATGGTTGAACCTCATAAAATTATGGCCAAAATGTCAGGCAATAAAAGTAATAAGGTCATCTAATTTCATTAGAAAGATCTCACCACAGAACCAGATTCCTCTCTTCCCCTGAATCTGACCAAGCTCAAGTGAACCTTTTGATGCAGCAACAGAGGGAATTGCACAGCTAGTCGACCACTTAAGCATGGTATCATTTGGGGTATGGTGTGGGTTAACAGTCAGAAAAAATGGCTGACTTGTTTTCCCAACATTCTGAAAGATGTAACAGCAACAAGGTAGCATTATTTCAGTTATAACTTGATAAACAACCGAGTATTTTAGTAATTCTGATGAGATACATGGTATCTTACAAGATTCTTTTGCGCTTCCCTAGATGTTAGGCATAACAAACTATTTTTTTCATTTCTGATTCCGAACTAGTTATGAAAATCGTTAGCTTAATATCTAGTTTTGTCAGAGAAGTTGCCACATACCTGTAGCGCATTGAGCCAGTATGTTAAGCATGCTTTATTTTCTCTACCATTGAGAAAATTCAGTGCACTTCAAGCTGATCTGTTCTTAGGCATTAAATTACTATCACGGTGAAGGTCGATATCACTGACAATGGAAACAACTTTATGTAGTAAGCTTTGGAAGAAAGAAGGTCCTGCCTTCTAATGAACTACGACATTTTAAAGCATATCAAATTCCTTATGCTTTTGTAAGAGAGACTCTTACATCTGATCTTAATGTGTTGTGTCAGTGAAAGTATATGAACCATGCTATAAAGGGAGCAAAATTAGATATAATGGCATCAATGTCATGAGAAGCATCAAGAAAACAATGGAGAGTTCCAAATAAAAGGGACTTTAGGTATTCAAAAAATTCATTTCAATGATGACATTGAAAATTTCACATGTTAAAATGATTATATATGCACACTAACGTTAAGCATATAGATCAAAGAGGTAGTGTAAATTCTAGTACCTAGAAGCATATTGGAATGCACCCAACACTCTCTTTTCTTCAAATGTTGGGTTTTCTAAGAGTCCTAAGGCTTTGGAAGCAGAAACAGCCAATATGCATCCATTGTAAGTTTCACTGAAACCATCTCCACGGACCACAGTGGTACCTGTTAATCCATTTATACAAAAAAATTTCAGAGGTCTGTAAACCTATGATGGGAAAAATGTCTTGCATCTAAATTGGAATTTGCAAGAAAATGGTGCTCAAAGAAAGTACTCACCATTATCAGCAGGCAAAACACTTTGTACTTGACAAGCAAGTTTAAATGGACAACCTCTACTCTCCAGCATATCTCTGACCTGATTTTATTGAATTGGAACATAGTTTTAATTAGTTTCATCAATAGAACCTTAAGTTTTACACTTTTGAACAACCTATTTCACAAAAAAGATGAAAATATAAGGGAGTCAGAGAGTTTGAAATACTAGAAATATGCACCCTTTTAACAAAATATGAGTGCCTTCTGATAGTCAACCACTGCGGCTGTCCAAATAGCTGCAGATGGAAGTGAAAAAGGAAAAAAAAAATCGCATAACGGTTAGTGATCGGGAGTCGGGACAATGATTGTGATAGCCATAGGTAGAGCTTGCATGAATTGTATAATCACTAAGTAGCATCCGTTTTGGAAACTAATCAGACACCTGGTATAAGTGGTGAGTACGCCAAAATGAAAGAACGGAGAAGGCTGAAAAGCTCATAACATCTTCCCTGGAGCTGGACCACATTGCACCACATATGGGAGCCTGTAAAATTTCAATATTGTTATTAATTAATCCCTATACGTTGGTATAAATAAATATATATAAATCCTTCAGCAACTCACCAGATAATTGTTCTGGAAATTTTCCGAGTAACCCCTTGACTTTAAAAACTGTCCCAAGGTTTCATTACGATCAATGTCTGGGTTGTTCTCAAGCAATTCAAGGTAGCTGCAACACAAGTCCAAAAGTAAAGAAAAACATAAGCGGTAACCAAAAGAAGTCCAATGACCGGCAAGAGAAATGGCAAACCTCTCGACATCATTCCCGAACTTGATAATCTCTCTGAGGTTTCGCCAGTTGAAAGGATTCAACAGTTTCTTCTTTTGAGCAAAGTAGTTTGAAAAACCATATTGGCTGCACCATTCATAGCCATTGCCTTTGTCATGGCTGACAGAGAATGAAACATCAGATGTCTCCACATCAACTCCAAGGCTATCAAACATCTCCAACATTGTTGCATAACTTGCCTGTCAAGTTATCCACATGTTTATTCCTTGTTTTGTACCCAACTTGTGAAAAAGCTTCACAAAAGCATAAAAACCGGTTCCATCATCTAAACTTTTTTTTGCTTGATCACCATTTCTTTTTATTATAATACTATAAGAATTGTCCTCTGCTTTGCTCAAACCTAGTAACTTTTAAGAGCTATAACTAATTCACTACCCTTTTACATAGGCGAAAACTTATGCAGGCAGCCTTCTCCATGCAGTCGAATTTTGGTTAAAATGTGCTCTAAATTCCTATGATTTTCATACATTTGGAATTTAGTCCCTCTAGTTTTCAAATTTAAAAATGCAATTTCACTTGTTGATACGGTTAAAATTCTTTCAAGTACATTACAATGTCATTTTTTTTATTTCATGGCTACCAAATTAGTATTTTTATTTTCAAAATATCAAATCAAACATGTGAATTTAATTAAGAATTTTAACTATATTAACAATTAGCTCCGAACTTTGAAATCTTAAATTTCTAAAAATAAAAATAAAAATAAATTAACTAAATTTCAAATGTAAAAAAATAAAGAAAATTTGAATATATTTTAACATTGAATTTTCATAAGATACCTTTCGTTTTGTTAATGGTAGAGGAATTTAGTAGCTCATAATTTAGCCGGTTTAAGTTTAGATACTTTTATCTTTTTATTTTTCTATTTTGATTCCATAAGGTTATCTTGACCGAGCTATTACTTTTGCTATTTAATTTTTTTTTCCAAAATAATAGAGTAATTGTACTCTACATTCTTAAATTATGATTCCCATTTTAAATTGATCTTTGAATTTCAAAATGTTATCGCATAACTTTTAAAATTAAAAATTAGAAATAAAGTAAAACTAAAATGAAAGAGTGCAAATAATTTATATAAAAGTTTTAAAAACCTCAAAACCAAGATTTTACAACATTCATTTGTATGATATTAATTTTTTTAAAATTCATTTTAAATTATGTCACATAAGATTGATCTCTCATTAAACGATTAAATTAATGATTTTAATAACAGAAGATCCTATGTAATGACCCAAAATTTACGAGTATCGGAAAAGTACATTTTTGGGTCTCCGTTTTCGTGAAACGGATTCGTAAATATTTATTAAAAATATTTACGAAGTTAGTTGTGTGGTTAAATAGGTTTTGGCTTGGTGAATTAGCTTAAACTATGGATAATTAGGTATAAGGACTAGATTGAATATAGGGAAAAAGTTAAATTATAGAATGGAGAAGAGTCAAGGGACTAAATAAAAAATTAAACCTAAATTTTTACAAGTGTATGGTATAGGCAATCACATGTGTGGTATTTATGTACATATACTTGTACAAATTATATACATTACTTATTATTTAAGAATTATTATTATGTTAATATATTATATTATATTATATTATATTATATTATATTATATTATATTATATTATATTATATTATATTATATTATATTAAAACATAAAGTAAATAAACAAAAGAATAAAAGAAATAAAAAAGAAAAGAATGAACAGAGAATAAAAGGAAACAGGGGAGAAAGAAAGGAGAAAGAAAAAGAAAAATTAGGGTTTAAGGTTTGAAGTTTAATTGGCAAGTCAATTTAGTCTCTTTTCTTGTAATTTTGATGTTTTTAGAATTCCTCGAACATAATACTACTTGATTTATGTTGAAATTTTAGAAGTTAGTGAATTTTTAGATGTTGTTCATGTTGAATAAATTGAAGAATTAGGGGTTAAATTGATAGAATCTTAAGTTAGAAATGAGAAAATGATTGAGTTGTAAAATAAATCTTAAGTTTTGAGTAATAGGGACTAAATTGAGAGAATTTTGAAATTAGGAATTTATGGTGAAATTAGAGAGTTAAATTTAGTCTTAAGTAGTTGTTGAATGAAAATAAAGAAAAAAATTTTGAAGAAAATAAGGATAAATTTTATTTAGGATTAAATTGGAATTTAGGCAAAAGTTGTGTATAAATTGAAATATTCAATGAGAAATTGTGTGTATTGATGATTTTTAATTGTTTTAATTCTGTAGCTAACGTTGAGTCAGAGACCTCAGCTAAGAAAGGAAAAGACAAGATTAACGAGGAATAACTCGAGAATTACGATTTATATTTCTAAAATCTGAATCTAATAATTAATTGTTATAATTATTATTTAATGTGTATTAAGTGAATTGAGGTAAGTACTTGATATTATGGTATTGAATTGAGTTGAATTAAATTTATGAGTATATGTGATTATTTGATATTGAATTGAATGTATGTGAATTTATGATTGGTGTGGATTTTGATTGAAATTGAATTGAGAAATTGACATTGAAAACCCTATTAACTGTATCAGGCTGAGTCGGATATAGTTGGCATACCATAGGATTAGAAGAGTTTAGGGATACTTCAACCACGAGTCAATGAGACACTAGGTTTCAAATTAATACTTCGAATAAATTCAATGAGGTATTGGGTGCCACCTTACTTCGGCATGGCAGATAAGACACTGGGTGTCAACTTATTACTACGAATTATCCAATGAGGCACTAAGTGTCATACTGGTGTGTTTTGGTTGGATCCGTGTATCTGTCAAAGTCCAAGTCATGTTAATAGGGGTAAATAAATGAATTGGCAAAAAGATTGATATTGAATGGTATTGAATGTGAATTTTGAAATTGAACATTGAATTGAATTGTACAAATGAAATGCATAAACCAAGGGTTCATAAAAGGAGTATTATTATTGCAAAATGATATGTGAATTAAAGTGAGAAAAAGCTATTTGAATTAACCATTGATGTGAAATGAAGGTTAAATGTATAAAATGAATTATTTATTGGCTAATGTTTATATTTGATTAAAAGTATATGTTTTATAATGTTATTTCCTTTGAAGTAATTGGATTATTTCCTTTGAAGTATTCGGATTATAGAAATACCATTGAGTTTATACTCAGCGTACAGTTTGTTTCCATGCGCAGTTTAGGTTAAAGTTCGATCGTTGAATCAGCATTCAAGGTCGATCCCGAACTCATTGTGGTGAAGTACATTTCTTTTTTGGTAAATGGCATCTACCTAGGATGTTGTGTTTGTCATTTCGAGAAATGTTTGTAAATAATGTTGCAATATGATAATGGTTAGTTATATAAATATATATATATGAAATGTTAAAGTTATCAAATGATAAGTTTTAGTAGTAAATTTGTATGAAATTAGAATTGGTTTGAATGAGTTTTAATTAGATTGATTTGGTTAGTATATGTGAAATACCTATAAGAGTACATTGGTTAGGTATTCAGTATGATTAATTAAACATATTTTAAATGTTTGGATTGGTTGAATGTTTGGTTTTAGTGTTGCTTGAGGTTCAAGATTTGCAGGGTTGGTAAACTTGATGTATAAGGCTCATTTTGAGTCCATACAGCTTGGCTTACGGGTGTGTGACCAGATCGTGTGAGACACACAGCTTATACATGAACGTGAGGCTAGGCCGCATGTCTCTTGCAATTTAAAATTTTCAAAACAGAATGCCCAGAAATCTCCGCACGGGTAGAGACAAGGGTGTGTGTCTCAGCCGTGTGAGGTACACAGCCCAGAACATGGGCATGTGTTTCGACTGTGTGAAAACTGCACTTAATTTTTGTTTAAGTCAGAAAGTTACACGGGGTTAGACACGACCTAAAGCACGGGTGTGTCTAGGGTCACACAGGCGTGTCCCTAGACCACACGGGCATGTGAGCCCTGTACTTAGAAATTTTTTTGAAATTTCAGGGAAATTTTCTGAACTTCCGATTAAGTCCCCATTTGTTTGTAACACGTGATTTAGGTCTTGGGGGCTTATTAAAATGACATTATGATTAAAATTTTATGATGTGTATATTATATTATTATATAATTGTTTGTATTTGTTCTGAAATGTTTGGTAATGCTTTGTAATCATATTTCGGCGATGGATAAGGTTAAGGGGTATTACATCTTATTGATATAATACCAGGGGATATAATTAAAAGAATGTTTTAAAATTTGAGGACCAATTTAGAACGAATGTCATAGCTTAAGGATGTTTGGTACAAGTAACACAAAATAATAATATATTATAATAGCCCTGTTTGGTAAAACTTAGAGCACGTTTGGTTCGCTGTATTGGATTAGAGGTGTATTGGATTAGAGGTGTAATAGCAAATCAACTGTTTGGTTGAATGTAATGGAATAGAGGCGTAATAGTAAAACTGTATTTGGTTGAATGTAATAAAGGTGTAATAGCATAATGGAGAAAACTAAAATGACCAGAATACCCTTAGCATAAATTTGTTTTGGTAAATGATTATTGTTATTGTTATTTAAATTTTAATAAGATTATTTATTATCAAAAATAAATAATTTAATCATATTTAAACATAATTATTATTAAATATATTAAATATATTATAATTAAAATATATAATTTAATAAAATTCTTAATAATTAATATTCTTATATGAATTTACTCAAATCATAATATATGATACTATAAAAGATAATTTGAAATGATTAATATTAAATATATTTTAATTAAAATATATGATTTAATAAAATTTAAAATAATTATAACTAATAAATTATCTTATATGAATTTGTATAATTTAAAATAATTATTATTACATATAATTTAATAAGATATAATTTCATAAAATTATTGATAATAAATTTTCTTATATGAATTTATATAATTTAAAATAATTTAAGAAATGACACCTTTTTCCCTTGAACTAAAAGTAGCTGCTAATGCTCAAGCACACAAGAATACACAAGCTATTACTTCAGTGCATGCGCACAGTCACACCCCTTGGGTACATTCACATTTAAGAGGATAATATATACTAATAAACCAATAACAAATAAAAATTTACAATAAATTCATGCCAATTTCCCCTTCAAGAACTTAACAACGGTAAAACACAATAGCTCTAACAAACAAGTTCCAAGCAGAACACAATATTTATCTCATCAAATATACCTCTAAATTGGAGATATACTCTCTAATAATATACCAAAGCTGAGTATTTGTATCCATCAACTGTAAATTACACAGATGAGAAGTAATTTTAGGTGACAGACAACTAGAAAAGAGGCAAAAGGGCCATGAGTTTCATGATGCACACCAAGAATTGGAAACCACTCTCAGTTAATCTTGGAGCTTCTTTATCTCTGTAGAAATAGACATAAATACATCATGACACCAATCGTGAGATATAGAACCCTCAATATCTATTGCATAAAAGAAATGAAGCTAAAGTTCATGGCATGATATAACACCTCTGACGCAAAAGACCACGCTGAAAAATTCTCATCATGGAAGAGCTGAAGCTCGTTGATTTTTCAGCTTGTCCTGAACTTATAAGTTGCAGCAAGAAACACTGCTTAACAAAGCTGAAGTAAGAAGCAGCTCAAACATAAAAACTAAACAGTTGAGCAAATTCAAAACTAATTGCATAATTCCGCATCACATACACTACCATTAAGAACATAAATTATGCCAATGACAGTTCTAACTTTTTCCCTATAAACATACTCATGCATATACAGTATCTCACAAAGGTTCTCTAAAAAATATTTATTGGATGGGCAAAAGCGGATAATAAGTTCTAATCCTTCCGATTAAATTTAGAAAACTTAGCAAAGAAAAAGCCTTTTGACTGATATTTATTTGACCAAGGGCAATCAATACCATTAAACCATTTATGTTTAATATATTGCAATGTAAGAAAATCTATACCCCAGCATGAAAGGCTGCATAAAATTTAAATATTTGATAAGTGAATGGCCAGTAAGACCAAATTTGAGAGGTATGTCCCCAGAACAGAAGGTGAAAAAAGAGAGAAAAAACTGACAAAACATAAGGTAACCTATTAATCGTATTGCAAGGCAACCTGGAAAACCAATGGTATGAGATGAATGAAGAAACAAAACAGAAAATACTATATGGTTTGTACTCACTCTCAAATTTGATTAGAACAGCCATTATCCACCAGTGATATCTTGAACTAAAGTAGCTCAGAAGACTACCAAACGAAGATGACAATGACAATAGAAACAAAGAATATAAAGGTAATAAAAGACATTCATGCTCGACACATTGTAACGCTGGAAAACCAAATACAGCACAAAGAAGCACTAATCAGGAAATGGAATCGCATTCCCCCTTTTTTAGAAAAGAAAAATGAATAAGATTCCTTAAACTCGTTTACAGTACAGAAACAAATTGAAGAAACAGATCTTCAACCCACAAGCATTATATTTTCTTAAAAGCACAAACATAATTTTCCATTCTTCTTTAACAGAATCATTTCTGCAATTCCAAACATTACAACCACAAATTTATATCACATGCACAAAATCATTAAATTGTACCTGGTGCAACATTTTTATACTTGCTGCTCCACATGTATACATTAGAAATGTTCGACAACCTCCACATATGAGTTGAGCCATTTCCATCCCTGCATGCTTATTTACAAACTTGGTGATCAAGCCATAATAATTTGATTCAACTTATTTACATATCGAAACACAAGGAATATTACTGACCACCCCATGTTTAATTTTTCTTTCACTTAAATTTTCTTATTTCTCTAATAAATTCTAGATAACAACACCATAATTAGCATTAACAGATGGTTTCGAACTATCTATCAACAAAGGAAACCGACATGAAAAAGGAAAAAGAAGATTCATCAATTGAATGCCGAAATAAGAGAACTTCCCAACCAAATAAAAAGAAAAGAAAAATACCTGCGTGAGTGATTTGGTGTTAGAAAATTGATGGAGGTGAGAGAAGAAGAGAGTCGTGGTGAGGCTCTCACAATTGCAACAATCCTTCCAGTCGTTGCATAATTACTGTCCAAATCAAATACCCAGAATCAATACTTTATCACTCTATCCTTAACATTAACAAAATATAAACAGATAAAAGAGTACTGAAAAAGAGAGAAAGAGGTGAAAGTAGCCATAGATTTGAGCGAAACAAAACAGTAGCCTTGAGAAGAAAAGATATGCGACGGACAAAGCTAAGGAAAATTGGAAATAAAAGATGAAGAACGGAAGAAGTAGAAGGAGGAAAGTTACCTGGATGAAGAAGGAGAAGAAGATGAAGAACGCAATAAGGAGAATGAGGAAAAAATAAAAATTACCTTAAATATCTAGGTCTCCTCTGCAATCAATGGAAAAAAAGGGAAACGTAGAGATGATTGGAAAGAAAGTTACAGAAGCAGAAGATGAAGCTGAGGGCAAAAATTGAAAAAGAAAATCAAAACAGAGACGTAATAGCTAATCTTTGTTTTTGGAAGGGATTAGAAATCGGCGCTGAAGCAGAGAAAATGCCGAATCCGTCCGCAACGTAATAAGCCTGTATTACGACAATACAGCGAACCAAACGCTGTATTCAGTGGGGCCACCGATTCGGGGTGTAATGGATTAGCCATTACACCCAACCAAACAAACCCTTAACTAATAGCTGAAAGTTGATATGTATAAAATGACAAATAAGAGCGTGGCAAAAAATGAAATACAGAGATAATTAGAGGATTTGACTATCTAATCCTCCATTTATACCCAAATAAATTAAAAAAGACTCAAAATTTTATTTACCAAACA
Organism: Gossypium hirsutum; assembly: GCF_007990345.1. NCBI lineage: Eukaryota > Viridiplantae > Streptophyta > Magnoliopsida > Malvales > Malvaceae > Gossypium > Gossypium hirsutum. Next base: position 93,563,025 of record NC_053433.1, on the reverse strand, counting down.
TTCCGATATATGTGTATATATGGATTATTACCTAACTTCTACACAATAATCTTTGTATATTTCCCTTAAATTATAAGTTAAAAAATTATTCCATTAATAATTACCGAAGAAGTTACTTTTTCATGTAAATGGAAAGGAAAAAAATTGTTAAAATAATTAATTATTTTGCAAATTATTATAAAAATTCAATCATTTAATATAAATATAAATATAAATATAAATAATATAAATATTTTAATAATTTATTATATATATATATATTCCCGTTTTAGTATAACATTTTAAATATTTTTTCTATTATCATCATGGTTCTAAAATAATAATAATAATAATAAACACATCTTATTTTATCAATTGGTCATTAATGTAGTAACAAATGATTTAACTTGCTTAAATTAAGGGTTTTCAAGAGATCAATTTATTAAGCTTAACAAATTTATTAATTTAAAAGTTAATATAATTTTTAGTCTCTAAATTTATTAGTTAGATATAGTAGCAATATTAAAAAAGAATCATTTTTTTAAAACATCAATGATCGATTAATGATGAAGGTGCCGTTGATGCGTCTAACGATACCGATAAATACAGTAAAAAACAGGTATAAATTTTTGCTCTGAGTAAATTTCATAATTATTTATTTATTTTTAGGTAAGTTTCCAAAAAAAAAGCCACAAAAATCTAAAGGGAAAGAAAGAAAACGATAAAAGCTTACTGGATTTAGAAATAAGAGGCGGTGGTCTAACTCAGTGGCATCAAAGTTGACAGTGATTGCATGGCCACCTAGCTGTTCCTCTTTCTCATAAACCACCACGTCAACGCCGCCTTTGGCCACAACATAGGCCGACACCAGCCCTCTTATCCCTCCTCCGATGACCGCCACCACTCCCATCACTCTCTACAACGTAACGTTATGCCTGCAATATCTTTACTTCCATATATAAAAAGAATGCGAAAAGCATTGTTTGATCGCCACCTGTCCAAGATTTACGCTGCCTGGTCTTCTTCTTCCGCAAGATCTCATACGATTCAGTTTAGGTTCCTTTCGTAAGTATAGATACGATGTCATGTGGGAACCATTCAAAACCTGAAGGCTGAAAGATAAAATATCTATCAGTTACAAAAGAATATATTAAGAAAATCCCATAAGATAATTGTCCAGGGTTTAAAGCGTAATTTACAAAGCAGTAAAATAGATTAATAAAAAGATAATAAAAAAAGACCTGTGGTTAAGTATGAGTCAAATTGTTTAATGTGAAGTCAACAAATGTCTTACATGCCTAATGCCTTTTATTCTTCCATTTACCATTTAATATTTAAATATGAGTTATATTAATATTTTTCAGGATTTTTTAAATTAATTCGGTAAAATATAAGTTTAAAATTTATCTATATTTATAAATATTTAATTTAAATTTTAAAAGTATATTATGTTTTAAAAAATTAGTAACTTTATAAATACATTCTTGTTTTCTTATTAATTTTTTTATGTAAATAAAAGGGATAAGGTCATCCGAAATTAGAAGTTGTGAGTAACATTATATAAATAATTCAATATTTTTTTATATTTATATAATTAATTTCTATATGACATGAATTACCTACCAAATAAAATACAGGATAATGTGATAGTTGGCCCTTAAACTTTTTAACGTGATACATTTACTTTGAAAATTTTAATATAATATTTTTTTATTAAAAATGTTAAATTTTAATTTTATTTATCATATCTTTCAATCATAAATTGCCACGTAACATTATGTTTCAGCAAAAGAATCCAACTAATTAAATAGGACTTAAAAATAATTATATATTGTATTGGGCCAAATCCATCCAGGCCCAACAACCTAAACCCTAGCCCAAACACAAAAAAAAAACCAAAGAAAGAAAATCAAATTTTTCTAAAACCCTAGCCCCCGTACCAGCATGCCTATCCTGCTGCCACCCCTGCAAAACAGACCAAGAAGAGCAGATAAACACAACATGCAAACAATAGCAGAAACATTTTTTATATTTGTAATCGGCTTTAAAAGGCCGAATGATGAATGTAAAAAATGGGGGAAAGAATCGATTGTATTTTAGGGGGGATTTTTCTAACAAAAATTGTATTGAACACGAAAAAGAAATTAAAAAAAAAAGAAAGTCAGTTTCAAAACTTAAATTTTCTGTAGTTTTGAGTTTTCTTGAGTTTTATTTTCCTTTTGGACTTTCGTTTTCGCATTTAAAAGTAGAAAAAGACAAGGAGAACGAAGTTTTACCTTGTAAATATGCCGTGAAACCTCTTCTGCTTCGCCGAGATCGAAGTATAAAGAGGATCTCAAGGCTGAAAGAGAAGAACCCCGAGGCTTAAGCATGTTGGTCGCCGTTCACGGTAGCAGATCGGCACTCAAGAGGGAAGCATAGGGTTCGGCTGAAGGAAATGAAATGAGAAAGTTAGGGTTCTATTTTTGGTTCAGCCAAATAAAGCAAGGGAAAGACTTGAGGATTTTTTTTTTCTTTGATTTGTTCTTAAGTGGCTGAATGTATTTTAGGGTTTTAGGCTTGATTTTGTTCAGCTAATGAAACGACACCGTTTGGTGATAGGGTATAATTCCAAATGGGTCCCTATGATGTGGTGTGTACTTTAATTTGGTCCTTTTACGTTTATTTCTTAGTCTTTTTACCTTTGATTTTATTTTTGTTTTGATTGAGTCCCTATTTCATCCAATTTTAACCCTTTTTTATTTATTTATTCGTTTATTTTATTATTCTATATTAAATTATTTCTTATTTATATTAAGTTATTTTATTATATATTTTTAATATATATATTATCTTTTATGTATTATTTATTTTAAACCCTTTTTAAATAAGATTTAAAATTTGTTGTGCCTTTTATTTTTATTTTATTTTATTTATGCTAAAAAGGGGTCATTTTATTTTCTAAGATTATTATTTATTTAAAAGGTATGATTTATTTTATACTAATATATATATACATATTATCAATCTTAAAATTGGCCATAAATCGTTTTGTTATTTATTTTCATATCATTTTTTATATATATTCTTAGTTTACTTTTACATCCGATTTTTTTCCCTTATATAAGGTTTTATTTGATTTCTTATTTTTATCTTATTTATGTATATATTTTTAATATCACATTATTCATATATTTTTATATTATTCCATGAAAATACTTTCAATACTACATTATGCATATATTTTTGTCTATATTATGTATATACTTTTAATACTCAATACTAATTATTATGAATATGTTCTTGGTATATGTATGTATATATATATTTCTTTATTCATATATTATTATCATTATTTTCCACTTTATATTACACTATTTTTATTTTTGTACATACTTTTAATATCATTATTACATATAAATTTTCAATATATATGTGTATATTTGTGTAATATTTTTTTTCAATATTATTATTTCTAGTATGTATATATTATGTATATATTTTTAATACTACTTATACATTTTTATTTCTATTATTACGTATATATTTTAATACATATATGTATATATTTATATATCGTTATTATTAGTTATTTTTTATTATTACTATTTTCAATAAATATTGTACATATATTTTTAATCTAGTATTATATGTTTTATATATATATATATATATATATATGTTCCCTACTATTTCATATTTACATTATTACTATCATGTTTAATACCATATGTTATTATCGTTTTATACTATTATTATTTATATTATTATTATTATCATTCTCGTTATCATTGCCATTTTTGTTGTTCCATGTTTTATTCATTTTTATTTATTCGTTAATTTACTTATGTATTCGATCATTTCATTTTCCTCATGTATTTGTTTATATTTACATATTACTAGCCTTGCTATTATTTCACCTCTTATAATTGCTCATATTATTGTTATTGACACTATCGCACTTATTATTACGTATTAGCACCATAATTTGCTTTTATGTTTTACTATAAATCACGTTATATTTTTACTCAATACATTAAAATATTCTTTCATAAAAGTAATATTCCGTATTTGGTAATTCGAAACAATCGTGCCCTAACTCACTGGGTTTCGATTTCTTCTCATTTTACCTAAATAACGGAATATTATTTTTAATCAATACGAGTTTTAAAAAAATACTTATTTTCGGAGATACGAGGTGTGGTGCCCTAACTTACCGGGTATGACATTTTGTTACCTCAAAATAAGGTCTTTTGCAAATAAAGGCAATATTCGGTGTTCGAAAATTCGAGGAAACGTGCCCTAACTTACTGGGTTTCGATTTTCCTCGTTCACCCTAGCTAACCGAATATCCTTTTCAAAAAAATTAAAATACATGAATTTTAAATAAAGGCAAGCTCATTCTAAAAGTTCGATATGACGTGTCCTAACATACTGGGCGTGACATTTTATTACTTCGAGATGAGAGAGTCCTTAACATCCGTTTTAATTTATTCGATCATTTTTAAATCAGCATTAATACAAAGAGGGATCGTATTTTAAATTCTTTCAAGTTTTCAAATCTTCGACACTAAGACGCTAATTAATCAACTAGGTACCAATTATGGGCGTATAGAGGGTGCTAATCCTTCCTTGTGCGTAACCGACTCCCGAACCTATTTTCTTGATTTGCGTGAACCAAAACCGTTATTTAAATAAATCAAACCATTTATTAAAAACAACCACTTTTATGAGGTGACCTGATCACACCTCATCAAAAAAGATTGGTGGCGACTCATCTACTTATTTTCATTTTCAAAATTTAAGTCGATTCTAGTTTTTCAAAAAATGGTTACGACAGCTTGGTGACTCCACTGGGGACACCAAATAAGAGAGTCAAGCCACAAGTTGATTAACTTTTGTCTTTTTGTCGAAAATTGAAAATTTGGTTTTGATATACGATCCCTTCATTGCATTTCACTCGTTTTTCGTACGGTTTTCATCATTTTATTCTTATTTTCTTTAATCGCTTCAATTTTTTATGCATATATCCTCTCACATTGCATTGCATGACCGTTGTGGTCACACCCTTTAGGTGGGAGTGAGAAACTATTCCTTCGTGAGGTTTTCACCTCCGCACAGGATAGCGGATCACTTTCGGAATATATCCGTACCTATGTCTTCGTGAGATTTTCATCTCCGTGCAGCCATAGGGAAATGTATTCCCCTGAACTGAACTCGGTCTGTATGAGTCTATAATAGGTGAAGATCGAGGAATCTGCTGGTTCAGGTACCCTTACTCTAGAACCAAACCACATATAAAGAGACCTAGGAGCCCACCCTAGGTAGAGCCACTCCGAACCCCTAGTGGTCACCCAAATTGCTTTATTTGTTATTTATTTATCTTGTACTAACGTGTTTTATTTTTGTTTTGTTTATAATTACATTGCATTACATCATCATAGGAAGGAGGTGTTGATTCATATTTGATTGCTAAATAGAACAGTTTGTCATAAGAAAACGAATTTTTTGATAAAGTGGATTATAACACGGTTGTCTAAATATGGTCCAAGTAAACACAATGAAATAAGGCTGATAGTCCGTGAAGAAATACAAGACTTTGCTTCATTGCCTGAGGATGCAAGCCGACAAAGATTATTCAAGAGTCGTCACGTCTTAAAAAAACTGACGAGTATCGCAGGGACAAGTTATCAATGAGTCGCGGCCTCGATCAAGCAAAAAGGAGTTAATATAGACATCTCTTGGGGAATTTGCAAGACTCGACCATAAGATCCGGATATGAAGAGGAAGTTAGGTGTCTTCACTTGGAATATAGGAGAAAGGCTGTATATGTAGTCCGTTTTATGTAAAAGAATTTGTTTTCTAGAAAAGTTGTTCTAATGAAATTGAATTCAAAATCAATGTCTTCCTTTCTTTTGCATTCATTTCATGCATTTGCATTGCATTGCATTATTTGCATTAGACTTTCCCTAAAAGAACCCTAATTAGGTGAAATTATTTCAGTTAACCTGGGAACCAACAAAAGTCAAGCGAATAGGCATCTTTACGGTATAAGGAAAAGGATAAAAGATATGGATCGAAGATTGGAAAGACTGGAACAACTTCAAAAAGAGATGCAAGAGCAACTGGTGAAGATCCAGCAAGATATAAGGGACCAAATGCTAGAGTCCCAAAGGAATATGATGAATCAGTTGTCCCAATTACTGACTAAGGGGCTAGGAAAAGGAAAAAAACTCCATGATCAATGTTGGGGAGGACAATGAGGAGCCTCTGTACCCTTCGGGTTTCACCCCGATAAAAGATCAAACATGTCCGCAAGATGTACCAATTGCTATCAGATCACAACAACATCAGGCCGGTACCTCGGCACCCATGAACTACCCGACGAGCTCAGGTTCCAATCCAAGGATCAGTCCAACCAATCATGAAGTTCCTGATCTAGACGAAATGGAAGGAATAGAAAAAGCAAAGGTTGAACTGGAAAGACAACTCAAAGATCGATACAAGTGGTTGGAAGAAAAACTTAGAGTTATGGAGAATGCTAATTACCATCGCAGGGTTGACGCTAAAGATCTCAGCTTGGTCCCAGATTTGGTACTCCCACCGAAATTCAAGACTCCAAAATTTGAAAAGTATAATGGGACTAGTTGTCCTGAAGCTCACATCATGATGTTCTGCCGAAAAATGACAGGTTACGTTGATAACAATCAACTGTTAATTCATTGCTTCCAAGATAGTCTGATTGGGTCAGCTGCCAAATGGTACAACCAATTAAGCCGTTCCAAAATTCATTCATGGAAGGACTTGGCACAGGTTTTCATGAAGCAATATGGCCACGTGACAAACATGGCGCCCGACAGAATTACATTACAGAATATGAAAAAGAAGCAAAGTGAAAGCTTTAGGCAATATGACCAAAGATGGAGAGAGGTAGCGACGCAAGTCCAGCCACCTCTTCTAGAGAAAGAAACTACGTTGCTTTTCATTAACACTCTGAAAGCCCCGTTTATTACCCATATGTTAGGAAGCGCTACCCTGAGCTTCTCAGACATAGTAATGTCTGACGATATGATTGAAAACACAATCAAAAGCAAGAAGATAGACGCAAAAGAAAACGCTAAGAGGTCAACCCCAAATAGAAATAAAAATGAAGTGAATCATATGAGCAAAGGGTACCCCAAATTGGTCAACATAAGCCAGCCGAGGCAGGAATCCAACTCGAGGCCAAATACAGAAAGGCTCCAGTTTACACCCATCCCAATGTCATTTAAGAAATTGTATCAGAATCTTTTCGATGTGCATGTAGTGTCTCCGTTCTACTCGGAACCAGTGCAACCTCCGTTCCCAAAATGGTATAATGAGAATGCTCAATGCGAGTACCATGCGGGAATAAAGGGACACTCAATCGAAAACTGCATTACATTTAAAAAGTTGGTCGAAAGGTTTATTGAAATGGGAATTGTAAAGTTCGATGATTCCTCAAAGCCTAATCGCTCTGACAATACAATAAATGCGACATTTGGAAGTGAGGGCAAAAGAGTTGCGATGCCTTGAACAAAGCCTGGAAAGAATATTGGGGAATCTGAATGACTTATCCGAAGAGGGAACTGAAGAATAAAAGTCTCCAAACTTTTGCATGCTTGAGAGTGTTTTGAGCAATAACACTGTGGAAGAGATCCCTTTATTTTTAGAGCTAATCTAGAGTAATATTCAAAACACGCTTGTTGCTTTAAGCCTAAAAGCGATAAAAATCCTTTTGTGAAATAGGCTTGTGTCCTAAGTCTTTATTTCAATAAAATGCATCTTTTTCAGTAAATATTCTTTTATTTCATTTCATACTATATAAATAATTGTTCATAGATTCTTTTTTTATTTGGATTTCTTTCAAGTATTCATTAATTATTCATTCATGATCATACCATACAAATAAACATCCTTAGAATCATTTATTCTTTAGCATTTGCCTTCAATAGGTCCTCAAATATCAATGACGTGAGCAACGTTGCTACTGACCCAGAATCTCCTTTCGAGCGAGATATGAGTCTTGAGGGATCTCAGAACTTGAAAGATGATAGAGATAGTTACATATCTCCTGATGTGTTAAGGATGGTGGAGTAAGATGAAAACAGATCCTACCTTACAAAAGTCGATAGACAGTAAGCTTAAGATAAGAGAAAGAGGCAAAACATTGGAGTCTGCATCACTACAAAGACAAAGTGAGACATCATTGAATCGTTCCAAGAATTCAAAGATGTTTTCACATGATCGCATTAAGATATGCCTGGGCTACTAAGGCCTATGGATGCTAAAAAGGGTCTATACGAGTATCAGAAGGACACATGTTTATGGTCTTGCATTAGCCAGACTAATCATAAGGTTCGGGTACTGCTAATCCACTATGGAAAGGGATTGTATCAGTCAAGCCATGAATGCCAAATGGAGGAAGACAAGACTTTTATGCCTCCTCAATTTCTTCACAAAATTTTCTATATGTAGGGCACAGATATTATGGGGTTGATCTCGTCAAAAGCTTTTAACCGGTACTGATTCATCTTTGGGGTCGTCGATTACTTTGTGAAAAGGGTGAAAGTCATTTCATATGCCAATATTACTAAGTCGACTGTCATAAAAAAAGGTACCAACAAAGAATATCAGAAAAGACCATGTCTAACACAACTGTACAATGTCAAAAGTTCGCAGTTTGTGCAAAGATTAGGCGCTATATTGCAGTGCAACAAAGGGAGCCTTGAAAAAATCATGGAAGATAACCGAGACTTGTAGAGATTGGCATAAGGAAGTGACCTTTTTACCCTTTATCCTTATCGAACGTCGGCCAGGACCTTAGCTGGGGCAACACATTGCTCATTGGTTTATGGGATAGAATCGGTTTTGAAGATGAAATTCCTTTTCTCTGGGTCTTGTCAGAGCTGAAGTTGGATAAGGCAAAATGGATCCAATCCTGATATGATCAGTTGAAATTGAAGAAAAGAGGTTGAAAGCCATCAGTCATGATCCAATGAACGATGCGAGTTTACGATGAAGAGGTTCATCCTAGAGAATTTCACTAGGGGTAATTGATATTAAAGAAGATCCTTCATATACAAAAGGACTTCAAAGAAAAGTGGATGCCAAACTGGGAAGGACTTTATGTAGTAAAAAAGGCCCATTCTGGAGGAGCGTTGATGGCAAAGATTTTCCCAATCCAGTGAATTCAAATCCAGTCAAGGAATATTCTACCTAAAAGGAAAGAGGCCAAGGTGAAAACCCAAAAAGGGTGCCTTGAAAAAAAAAGGGAGAGGCCATGGCGAAAACCCGCAAAGGGCGCCTTGAGACCAAAGTGGATTTAAGTTGAAAACCCGAAAGGGGCGGCTCAAATTTGGATCAAAGTGGGGCATATATTAGTCTTGCTATGCCTGAATTAACAATAAAGAAGTATGCTACGTCTTGGGGCGTCAACAAAATACTCCGGATCCCTTAAACACATATTGAGCTCAGAAAGGTCCTCAAGAAGTTGGTACAGAGAAGCTCAAGCTGTGATATCTGGGGCATCTAGCTTCCATTTTGCCCATTTTGAATTTATTATCTTTGATTTTTTTCAAGATATGTCCGAATAAATTTTCTTCTTATTGCATTGCTATCTTTGATTAACTTATTCATTTTGAGTTAATTTCCTTCTTATTGCGTTTGTAATCTTTGATTAATTTATTCATTTCGAGCTATGCTCCCAATCAATTTCCTTCTTGTCCATCGTTTTGATATTTTTCAAGCATTTTGTATTGAAATAACGATTAATGGACCAATAATACTTTCACAAAAGAAGTTCTGTATATTACTTTGGGAGCTTCTAAATAGTACAGGAGCCTGAAACAGGACCATTATTTAGAACTCACCAAGCCTAAGGGTTGGAAATATTTGAGCCCAAGTTGAAATTATCTTATTGGGTTTTCTATCAAAGATATTGGTTGAGCGAAAAAATTACATTGGTGTTATAATCCCGGCAAAGAACGAGCAATGGGATTATTCTCGGGAAAAGAAAAATGATGCTTTGCATTTATGCAAATATCAGGCATATACATCTAGTCATTACACCCAGGGAATAGTGTAACAAATCAAACTGATTGAAGATGATACAAATCCTATACCTTTGAGTTGCAGTAGGATGGATGGAAGAAACCAAATGTTATTCCTCTGAAATTGCAGTGGGAGACACAAACTTTATGTCCCATAAGGTACAGTGGAAGGGACTCTAAAATTACAGCGGGGCAAGCTTGCTGAACAAAATGTGATTATTTTTCTGACTTTTCTATCAAGAATACCAGTCAAACAAGATGGCAGCGTAATACGTCAGTGATAATGTCCTGATGAACAACGAGCGATGATACCTTAAACCTTTTTAAAAAAAAAGCTCATGGCATTTCTACACATCTAGTTAGGAGCATTTGACTCATTTCGATCATAGCATCCTAATTATTTGACATAAGCATTACATTTAGTTAGGAGCATTTGATCCATTTCAATCATAGCATCCTAATTATTTGGCATAAACATAGATACATGAAACTGATTTTACAAATCATGTTCCTCAGAGGATAGTGCAGTGGAATTGGTGAATTCAAAGCCTTATCTCCCTAAGCAGTAGGGTAACAGGCTAAATTTACAAATCTTAACCCCTTAAGCAGTAGGGAAACAGATCAAAGACGAAGGTCCTTAACCCTCTAAGCAGTAAGGTAACAGGCTAAATTTACAGATCTTGTCTCCCTAAGTAATAGGGAAACAGATCGAAGGTGACAGACCTTAAACCCCTAAGTATTAGGGTAACAGGCTGAATTACAGATCTTGTCTCCCTAAGTAGTAGTGGAGTAGATCGAAGACGAAGGGCCTTAACCCCGTAAGTAGTACGATAACAGGCTAAATTTACAGATCTTGTCTCCCTAAGCAGTAGTGGAGCAAATCGAAAATAAAGGGCCTTAAACTCCTAAGCAGTAGGGTAACAGGCTAAATTTACAGATTTTGTCTCCCTAAGCAGTGGTGGAACAGATCAAAGGTTAAGAGCCTTAAACCCCTACGCAGTAGGGTAACAGGCTAAATTTACAGATCTTAACCCCCTAAATAGTAGGGAAACAGATCGAAGATGATAGATCTTAACCCCCTAAGCAGTAAGGAAACAGATCGAAGGTGATGGATCTTAACCCTTAAGCAGTAGGGAAGCAGATCAAAGGCGATGAGCCTTAAACCCTTAAGCAGTAGGGTAACAGGCTGAATTATAGATCTTAACCCCCTAAGCAGTAGGGAAACAGATCAAAGACAATGGGCCTTAAACCCCTAAGCAGTAGGGTAACAAGCTGAATTTACAGATCTTAAACCCCTAAGTAGTAGGGAAACAGATCGAAGATGATGGGCTTTAACCCCCTAAGCAGTAGGGTAACAGACTGAAAATTACAGATCTTGCCTCCCTGAAGTTACAGTAGAGCAGATCGAATACGGCAAATCTTGCCTTCCTGAAGTTACAGTGAAGCAGATTTTAGCCACCCTCCTATCTCCCTAAGCAGTAGTGGAGTAGGCTGAAGATTGCAGATCTTGCCTCCCTGAAATTGTAGTGGAGCAGATCGAAGACGGTGAATCTTGCCTTCCTGAAGTTACAATGAAGTAAATTTAAGCCATCATCATATCTCCCTAAGCAGTAGTGGAGTAGGCTGAAGATTGCAGATCTTGCCTCCCTGAAGTTGTAGTGGAGCAGATTGAAGAAGGCGAATATTGCCTTCCTGAAGTTGCAGTGAAGCAGATTTAAGCCACCATCCTATCTCTCTAAGTAGTAGCGAAGTAGGCTAAAGATTGTAGATCTTGTCTCCCTGAATTTGCAATAGAAGACGATGAGCCTTAACCCCCTAAGCAGTAGGGTAATAGGCTAGAAATTGTAGATCTTATCTCCCTAAGCAGTAGTGGAGCTGATTGATCTTATTTCTCTAAAGTTGCAGTGGAACATATCAAAGCTACGAGTTACAAGTCCTATACCTCTGAAGTTGCAGTAGGGTCGAATCAAATTCTCTATATTGCGGCAAAGCAGATGAAAGGTACAAATCTATACCTCTGAAGTTGCAGTGGGTTAGAACGAGGCTACTTGAAGAAGAGAAGTACCGAAGAAGTCAAGATCCTGCAAGACCAGATAGATTTGGCCCATTTTAAAGTCTTTGCTCCATTATCATTACACGATAATGAGCAAAGAGGGGCAGCTGTATTGGGCCAAATCCGTCCAGGCCCAACAACCTAAACCCTAGCCCAAACATAAAAAAAAAAGTAAAGAAAGACAATCAGATTTTTCTAAAACCCTAGCCGCCGTACCAGCATGCCCATCTTGCTACCACCACCAACTCTTTGCCATCCCTGCAAAATAGACCAAGAAGAGCAGATAAACACAACACGTAAATAGTAGCAGAAACATTTTTTATATTTGTAATCGACTTTAAAAGGCCGAATGATGAATGTAAAAAATGGGGGAAAGAATCGATTGTATTTTAGGGGGGATTTTTCTAAAAAAAATTGTATTGAACACGAAAAAGAAATAAAAAAGAAAGAAAGTCAGTTTCAAAAAGGTGATTTCCAACTTAAATTTTCTGTAGTTTTGAGTTTTCTTGAGTTTTATTTTCCTTTTGGACTTTCGTTTTCGCATTTAAAAGTAGAAAAGACAATGAGAACCCTCATACTCTCTAATCTCTCACTCTCCCATTGCTTTCTCGCCGAAATACTAGCACTCCGGCCCTCCGTTCGAGCCCAGCGAAGGCCCTCCGATAGTGACTCCGGTAAGCTTTTCCTCCTTTCTCTTATTATTTACGTACAATAGATAAAAAAATCAAAGAAAAGGAAAATAAAATCGAAAGAAAAATGAGGCTTTTAATCACCTTCAACAAATATGGTTGCTATCTCTCTGTGTGTGTTGATATTGTTTCTATCTTCTATTTTTCTAAATAAAAAAAACCACAAACACTTAAAAACGAAGGCTTTTATAACCAAAATACAAGTGGTTTTTGGCTATTTTTGCTCAACTTGCAGGTCATGAAGATGTGGATGCGAACGTGGAGCAGGGCGTGCGTGCGTGACGGGAGTGATCGTGGCTGAAGGCTATGGTGCTACTGAAACTTTTAGGGATTTAGGATTTGAGTTTTCTGATTGTTTAGGTTAGAGCATGAGTATTGGGCTTATGTAAACGGGCCAAAATTATTTGGGTTATTTTATGCAATTGGGCTGGTTAAAAAATTAAGATTGTTGTTTTTTGTTTTATTTTTTGTATATGTATGGGCCGGGGTTAAAAATTGGGTCTACAGTTGCCCCTCTTTACGCGTTGTTGTGTAACGGGAACAGAGCAAAGACCCTAAAAGGACCAATTTTGCCCGGTCTATCTGAATCTTTGACTTCTTTGGTGCTCCTCTTCTTCAAGTAGTCTTATAGCAACTTCAAGAAGATAAAGTTTGTGACTTCAACCTGCTCCACTGCAACTTCAGGAAGACAAAGCCGGTGGCTAAAATCCACTCAATAGCCAATATATGGAGATAAGACTCGCCATCTTCGATCTGTTCCATAGCCGATACATGGAGATAAGATCTGTAACTTTCAATCTGCTTCCTGCAACTTCAGGAAGATAAGACCTATATCTTCAACCTGCTCTCTTGCTACCTCAAAGAGATAAGGCTGGTGGCTAAAATCTACTCCATAGCCGATACATGGAGATAAGACTCGCCATTTCTGATCTGCTCCATAGCCGATACATGGAGATAAGATCTGTAACTTTTAGTCTGCTTCCTGCAACTTCAAGAAGATAAGACCTGTATCTTCAACCTGCTCTCTGCAAACTCAAAGAGATAAGGTTAGTGGCTAAAATTTGCTCCATAGCCGATACATGGAGATAAGACTCGCCATCTTTGATCTGCTCCATAACCGATACATGGAGATAAGATCTGTAACTTTTAGTCTGCTTCCTGTAACTTCAGGAAGATAAGACCTGTATCTTCAACCTGCTCTCTACAAACTCAGAGAGATAAGGTTAGTGGCTAAAATCTGCTCTATAGCCGATACATGGAGATAAGACTCGCCATTTCTGATTTGCTCCATAGCCGATACATGGAGATAAGATCTGTAATTTTCAGTCTGCTTCTTGCAACTTCAGGAAGATAAGACTTGTATCTTCAACGATGTCGCTACATTGTCCTCTGGGGCATATGCCATGTAGACTCGGTTCTATATGCCTATGTTTATGCCAAATGATTAAGATGCCATGATCAAAATGAATCAGATGCCCCTAATCAAATGCGCTATGAATGATATGAAAGTAAAAATGTCATGAGAATGATTCTTTTTTTAAAAGCTTAAAGTATTATCATTCGTTATTCATCAGAGTTTTATTACTGTCGTATTACGCTGCCTTTTTGCTCAACTAGCATTTCCAACGAAAACCCACAGAACCAACCCATTTTGCTCAACTGACTTGCCCCACTGTAGTTTCAAAATCTCTTCCACTGTACCTTTTGGGACATAAAGTTTATACTTCCCACTGCAACTTCAGGGGAGTAATTATTTGATTTTTCCTATCCATCCTGCTGCAACTTAGAGGTATAGGATTTTCATTATCTTCAATCAATTTGACTTGTTACACCACTCCCTGGGTGTAATGAACAGATACATATACCTGATATCTACATGAATACAGAATACCATTTTCTTTTTCTCGAGAATAATTCCATTACTCGTTCTTTGCCAAGATTGTAACACTAATGTAATTTTCTTTTTGCTCAACCAATATCTTTGAGAGAAAACTCAATGAGATAATTTCAATTTGGGCTTAAATATTTCCAATGCCTAAGCTTGGTGAGTTTTAAACAATAGGCCTATTTCAGGTTCTTATACCATTTAGAAACTTCCAGAGTAATATTCAAAACCTCTTTTGCAAAAGTATTATTAGTCCATTAATCGTTATTTCAATACAAGTACATGAACATAAAGATAAAGATGGTCAAAACTGAAGTTTATTAGGAACAAAATTCAAGAAAATGGATTAATTACAGGAAGCAAATATTGCCAGAGTATAAAAATAGGTAAAGGGGAACAAAAATAAACGCCCAAGTTATCGTAGCCTAAGCTACTCCGTATGAACTCCACGCGGACCATTTTGAGCTTATCATGTGCCTAGGAGATCTAACGTATTCTGTCGATGCCCCAAGACATGCATACTTCCTCTTCATTAATTCCAGCATAGCAAGACTACCTCATACCCCATCTTTGGTAAAAATTTGAAATGCCCTTTTCGGGTTTTCAATTCAAAACCCCTTTGGTCTCAAGACGCCTTTTGCGGGTTTTCACATTGGCCTCTCCTTTTCATTTTTTTTTTAGGCGCCCTTTGCAGGTTTTCACCTCTTAAGCGAAGTACTTCTTGACTGAATCTGAATTTACTGGGTTAGGCAAGCTCCTACCATCCATCTCAGTTAATATCAGCGCTCCTCCAGAAAAAGCCTTCTTTACCATATAAGGTCCTTCCCAGTTTGGCATTCATTTCCCTCTGAAATCTTTTTGCATAGGGAGAATTTGTCTCAATACCAAGTCCTCCTCATGGAATACTCTAGGGCGAACTATTTTATTGTAAGCTCGTATCATCCGCCTCTAGTATATTTGACCATGACGGATAACCTTCAGTCTCTTTCCTTAAATCAAGTTCAGCTGATCATATCGGGACTGAATCTATTCTGCTTCATCTAGCTTCAACTCTAATAAAACCTAGAGAGAAGGAATTTCGACTTCAATGGGTAAAACTGTCTCCATCCCATAAACCAATGAGTAAGGTGTTGCCCCGGTAGAAGTTCTGACAGACGTTCGATAGGCATAAAGAGCAAATGGTAACTTTTCATGCCAATCCTTATAGGTCTCAGTTATTTTCCCCACGATCTTTTTGATATTCTTATTGGCTGCCTCAACCGCACCATTCAATTTTGGGCGATAAGGTGACGAGTTGTGGTGCTTAATCTTGAATTGCCTGTAGACCTCTACTATCACGCTGTTATTCAAATTCAATGCATTATCATATATGATCTTTTCTGGCATTCCATATCTACATATGATTTCTTTTTTCAAGAACTTGTCGACCGCTGACTTTGTGATGTTAGCGTATGAAGCAGCCTCTACCCACTTGGTGAAGTAATCGATGACCACAAAGATGAATCGATACCCATTAGAAGCCTTCGGTGAAATCGGCTCTATAACGTCCATGCCCCACATTGAAAAAGGCCATAAAGAAATCATAACATGAAGGGGTGAAGCAGGTACGTGGATCTTGTCACCATAAATTTGGCACTTATGACATTTCCTGGCATAGCTGATGCAATCTCCTTCCATTGTGGACCAGTAGTACCCGAATCTCATAATCTGCCTGGCCATTATGAACCCATTGGCATGTGTCCCGCAGACACCCTCATAGACCTCTTCTAGGATTTTCTTAGCTTCAACAGCATCAACACATTTTAATAGTACCTAATCTTTCCTCCTTTTATACAGGATTTCTTCATCCAAGACATAGTCACTGGCTAACCTTCTCAACGTTCTTTTATTATTTTCCGTTGCCTAGTCAGGGTATTCACGATTCTTCACATATCATAAAATATCATGATACCAAGGATAATCATCTCTTTCCTCTTCGTCGTCTATATTGCAACAATGAGCTGGAGCCTTATAAATACTCATCTAGATCGGCTTCATATTCTTTCGTCCATTTACTCTAATCATAGAAGCTAACGTAGCCAAGGCATCTGCCATCTGGTTTTCGTCTCGCGGGAGATAAAAGAAAGTGATAAAATCAAACACCTTAATTAAATCTCGAACTAGCTCTCGATAGTTGATCAACTTTGGGTCTCTTGTCTCCCACTCACCTTTGAGCTGATAGATCACCAGTGCAGAATCCTCATACACCTCTAATACCCTAATTTTACGTTTGATGGCTGCACGAATTCTCATGATACATGTTTCGTACTCTGCCATATTATTTGTGCAATCAAAATCCAATTTGCAAGTGAACGGATAATAATCTCCAGTTGGGGATATCAAGACTGCCCCAATTCCATTACCAACGGCATTTGATGCTCCATCAAAATTCAGTTTCCACTGATGATCTTTTAAGGTGTCCTCTTCAGTAGTTGCCACATACATTAGATCTTCATTTGGGAAATCAAAGTTCAAAGGCTCATAATCTTCCAAAGCTCTACTGGCTAGAAAATCTGCTATTGCACTCCCTTTCACAGCCTTTTGACTCACATAAACTATGTCGAATTCGGAAAGAAGAGTTTTGCCATCGGGCCATCCTTCCACTCAAAGCAACTGACTCCATTATGTACTTCAAAAGGTCTAATTTTGAGATTAACCAAGTCGTATGGTATAACATGTACTGCTTCAATCTTCGAGTGGTCCAAACCAAGGCACAACATAATTTCTCAATTGATGAGTATCTCATTTCACACTTAGTGAATTTTTTATTGAGGTAATATATCGCTTTTTCTTTCTTTCCCATCTCATCGTGTTGGCCGAGCACACATCCTATTGAATTGTCAAATACTGTCAAATACAATATCAATGGCTTACCAAGGCTAGGTGGCATTAGCACTGGGGATTAGACAAATACTGTTTAACCTTGTCAAAGGTTTTCTGGCACTCAACATCCCACACGCATGGGTTGTGTTTCCAGAGAAGGCGAAATATAGGGTCACATTTCTCAGTCAGCTGTGAAATGAATCAGGCGATATAATTTAATCTTCCTAGGAAACCTCGAACCTCCTTCTGAGTGCGCGGCAGAGGTAATTTTTGTATAGCCTTGACTTTGTTCGGGTCGACCTCAATTCCCTTTTCGCTGACTATGAAACCAAGCAGCTTCCCTGACCTAGCTCCAAAAGTACATTTTATTGGATTGAGCTTTAGCTGAAACTTCCTCAATCTCAGGAACAATTTCCTCAAAACCTGTATGTGCTCCTTTTCTGTTTGGGATTTTTCGATCATATCGTCGACGTAGACCTCAATTTCTTTATGCATCATGTCATGAAACAAAGTTACTATGGCTCTTTGATACGTTGCTCCCGCATTCTTCAACCTGAATGGCATCTCCTTATAGCAAAAAGTCCCCCATAAGGTTATGAATGTGGTCTTTTCCATATCTTTAGGATGCATCTTTATTTGATTGTACCCAAAGAAACCATCCATAAAAGAGAACAGTGAGTAACCTACCGTGTTGTCCACCAAAGTGTCGACGTGAGGCAAGGGGAAGTTGTCCTTTGGGCTGGCCTTGTTTAAGTCCTTGTTATCTACACACATCTTCATCCTTCCATCTTTCTTAAGGATAGAGACAACGTTAGCTACCCATTCTGAATAATTAACAACTTGCAAGAATCCAGCATCAAATTACTTCCGGACCTCTTCTCTTATTTTTATTGCAACATCGGGTCTCATCCTTCGAAGCTTCTGTTGAACAGACTTGCACTCTTCTTTTATAGGGACGCGATACACCGCAATATCAGCGCTTAACCCAAGCATGTCCTGATACAACCACGCGAAGATATCTTTGAACTCTTGCAGTAAATCAAGGAGGTCCCGTCTTGTTTTCTTAGTTATGCAAGTTCCAATGTTCACCTCTTTCCCCTCTTCCAAGGTCACACTCTCGATTGTCTCTTTATGGGGTAGAATCTGTTTCTCCTCCTATTCTACCATCCTTAACAAATCTAAAGATAAGTTACAGTCTTCATCATCTCTAAAATCCTGAGATCCCTCTAGACACACGCCTCGCTCAAAAAGGAATTCCGAGTTTGTAACAACATCACTCATACCATTGATATCTAAAGACCTATTGTAGGCACGAAAGAATATCCAAAAAATAAATGAACCTAAGTATAGCGTTATTTCTATGGTATGATTATAAATGAAATGCAAGAAAAGGAAATCTTCTCAAGATAAAAGAATATTTGCTCAGAATAAGACATGAAAGTGTATTTATATTAAAATAAACGTTTTGAACATGGGCCTATTTCTCAAAAGATTCTTATTGCTTCTAAGCTTTTAAAACAACAAGTGTGTTTTGAACATTACTCTATATTAGCATTAAAAATTACAGGAATTTTCTCCGCAGTCCAGTTGTTCAGAATATTTCCAGGCTCATAAGGGCGAATGCTTGCTAAGTCATGTTTCATCACTTTCTCTTCAGATATGACATTGATATTCAAATTTTCCATTGCGTCTTCAACTGTTCCCTCTCTTGTCATCTTCAATTCAGGATAAATAACTCCACCTGACACAAATGTATAGGATATATGGGGAAAATTCATTGATTCCCACTCGACTTCTGCCCCATTCAGTCACGCTCTTCATCTTTTCTGCCTTCTTTCCATCTCCTTTCTTTTCTGCTTTGCATCTGGCCTATACCCTAAGCCAAAGGGATCTTGGTTGTCAACCAAAATCGGCACCTCAACTCGTCCATGAAGATACTTTCCAAGTCCTCTTCCGGACAATGCTCATTTTCCCACTGTTAATTGCAAGCTCATCCTCGTAGCCTCATATATTCTTGGCATTGGGACCCTGCCCCTTTCAATGATGAAAGTTGCATTTACAAAATCCAATGACCAAAAGGAACACTCAATTGCTTTATTATCATTTTCTATATATGGTGCACTACTAGTAACAGATGCAATAATATCCTCCTCAGCATTTATCGTTATCAAGCGCCCTCCGTCACCAGCTTTAACTTTTGGTGTAACGATGACAGTACTACCCCTGCCGAGTGAATCTAAGGCCTCTCCAACAAGCAATTATAATAAGGCGTAATATCCATCACAAGAAAATCTACCTCATATGTGTTTGGTCCGATCAGCAGAGGTACCTCAATTCTTCCCATCACTTTCCTCTCAGTGCCATCAAATGCCCTTACTATATTCTGGCATGTCTTCACATGAGAGCTGTCAATTGGTAACCTATTTAATGTGGACAAGGGCAAAACATTCAGTGCTGACCCATTATCAATTAATACCCCCGACAGTGTATACCCTTTACAACGAGTGGTGATGTGCAAAGCCTTGGTGGATCCCATGCCCTCTGGTGGTATTTCATCATTACTAAAAGAGATGAAGTTATCGGCACTTATGTTACTGACAAGGCGGTTTAGCTTGTTCACTGAAATATCTTCAGCGACATAGGTCTCGTTCAACACCTTCATCAATACATTTTGGTAAACCTCCGAGTTTTAAAGCAAAGCTAGTATCGATGTGCGTGTCGGATGCTTGTGCAATTGTTCCACAACACTATACTCACTGTGCTTTAGGAACTTCAGAAATTCCTTAGCTTCATCTTTAGTTACTGGTTCATTAACTAGTGGTCTCTCTTTCCCTTGTTCAATCATCATGGACTTCCCTTTTCCAGGATCGACCTTTGTACTTGGCGTGCTGACCAGACTCTCCTCCCCTGGATATGTCATATTACAGTTGTAATTCCAATGCACCCTTTTGTTATCCTTATACGGAAAAGCCGCGGGTCTCTGGATTATAACTCTCGGTGTAAGTTTTACTCCAACTTCATTAATTTTCGGTCGTGAAATGATCACTGCTGGGTGATTGACCTCAGAAACCTTCTCTATCAACCCCTCTTTCGAGGAGCATACATCTTCTTTCTCAGTAAACTCAAAGAACTCCATTTCTTTGTTGCCCATTAGAGCCTGAACCAAAGCCCTAAATTCATTACATGTTTCTATCTCATGGTCCTCCTCTCCATGGAACTCACAATAGTTCACTGCTTCTTGGGATTTGCTCCAAAGTCTTGCATGACTAGACCTCTCTCTACCATCTTTGTCAAAACCTCCCTCATCGGGGTTCTCACTTCTGCCACATCCAACTTAATTCTCTTCTCCATATTTTTGACTATAGCGTTTTCCCCTTTATCAGTATGATTGGGTAACGGACTTCCTACACCAGTTGCATCATCGAATTTCACAATACCCATGTTGATAAGTCTTTCGACTACCCTTTTAAAAGAGATGCAGTTCTCTATCGAATGTCCCGCGATTCCAGCATGATATTCACATTGAGCACTTGCATCATACCACTTGGGGTATGGAGGTTGCAGTGGTTTTAAATAAAAAGGAGATACGACTTGTGCATCAAACAAACTTTTGTACAGGTCCCGATACGTTACTGGAATGGGAGTAAACTGGGGCTACTCCATGTTCTGCTTTGTATTGGGCTCCTGTCTTGGTGAAGCTTGTTGGCCCGTATCTACCACTTTCGGTTGATTTACCATGATTGGTTTTGCATAACCCATATTCACATTGCTGACTTCATTTTCTTTCTTTTTCGGGGCTGACCTCCTGGTACATTCCCCTGCCTTTATCTTTCCGCACCTTATTGCATTCTCAATCATTTCACTAAACATAACTATATCCGTAAAACTCTTAGTTGCGCTTCCCAACATGTGATTAATAAAAGATGTCTTCAAGGTATTAATAAAAAGCATGGTTGTTTCCTTTTCCAACAGTGGGGGTTGGACTTGTGTAGCAATCTCCCTCCATCTCTGAGCGTATTGCCTGAAACTTTCATTCGACTTCTTCTCCATGTTTTGTAATGTGATCCTATCAGGCGCTATGTCAGTCACATGGCCATATTATTTTATGAAGGCCTGCGCTAAGTCTTTCCATGATTTGACTTGGGTACGAATTAATTGATTGTACCACTTAGCCGCAGCCCCAGCCAAACTGTCTTGGAAACAGTGGATCAATAACTGATCATTATTGATATGACCAGTTATTCTCCGACAAAACATCGTGATATGAGCCTCAGGACAACTAGTTCCATTGTATTTTTCAAACTCTGGCATTTTGAACTTCGGAGGGAGTACTAGATCTAGGACCAGGCTCAACTCCTTGGCATCCATTCCGCAATGATAATCAGCGCTTTCCAACACCCTGAATTTTTCCTCCAACCACTTGTATCGGTCTTCTAGCCGCTTTGGAAATTCTGCTCCTGCCTTTCCTACTTCCGCGACCTCATCAAAGTCAAGGATTGTAGGATTTGAACGATTATCTTTGGGGTTAGAACACAAGCCCATTGGAAAATTTACCGGTGCCGAAGTACTAGTCTGATATTGGGGTTTGATACTGACAGACACCTTTTGCGGAGGCATTGGGGTGTTTGTTGGGGTGAAATCCGGAAGGTAAGTAAGAATCCCGCTATCATCTTCAGCATTGACCATGGGACTCTTCCCCTTTTCTAGCTTTCCAACTAGTAGCTGAGTCAATTCGCTCATCATACTTCTCTGAGATTCCAGCATTTGATCATTCATATCTTTCTGGATCTTAGCTAATTGCTCTTGCATTTGCGCTTGTATCTGTTCCTACATTTCTTTCTGCATTTGCTCCAACTTTCCAACCTTTGATCCATAGCTTTAGTCTTTTTCTGTGTGTAGTATTGATGTTCCAGGGTAACTATAATACAATTTTTAATCAGGATTCTTTTGTGAAATTTAATGCACATGATGCGATGAAATGCAAATACATGAAATGAATGCAAAACTAAAGAGACGTCGATTCTGATTCAATTCCATTTAAAAAACTTTATTAAAAAGGCAAAATCCTTTACATAAAATAGATCACATATACAGCTTAGCCCTAATGCTCAAAGTTTTAACTTTCTTAAGAAAGGAAGCTAGCTCACGACCCCAGTCCGACTCTAACTCATACTTCACACTTAGGACATCAGCCTGAACCGCTAAGGTCTGTAAATAATCAGCCACTTCTCGAATCTGAGCCACAGCTTCACCCATGATGTGATCTCTATCTCTGACCTGGTCTTGCGATTGACGGAGCTGTTCCTTCCACTGCTCATTGTTCGACTCAAGTAATTCAATTCGAAGCTCACAGTTTTGTAGTGCAGTCTCGAGCTCTTCTACCTTCCCTTTCAAATCTTCAATTCTATTCAGGCTGGCCTTTAATTCAATATCAGGGTTACGACTACGGTGCTGATGCAGGGCCTTTTCTAGCTCCGCTACCCGAGCTTCCAACTTCTCTTTCTCACCTTGGCCTTCAAGCAAACTCTTCTTTAAAGCGCTTTCACGTGCTCGAGCATCATGGAACCTCTTCTCCCACTGATCAGCTCTAGCCTTTTCCTCTTGAACTTCTTGTCGCCACTGCTCTGACGTCTTTCCCAATCCAATAGTTCTCATCGACATACGCAGCTTCTTGTAATCGGTCTTCAAACTATCCAAGTCTTCCTCAACCCTTCTTTTTCCTTTTCTCAACTTCTCGGCCTCGAGTTTCTGAACGTCAGCATCCAATCTCAAATGCATCTTTTCCTCCTCTAATTGTTCTATCTTTTTCCCCAACTCAGTATTTCTCTCTTTGAAGTCCCGTTTTATGATTTCAAGCTCGGAGGGGATTACTTGCAAATATTCTTCCATCGTACGAACATCCTCCAAACTCGGCTCAGGGATATTATCATTAACTTTTTTACTCAACCAGCCCTTGTATTCAGGAGCCGTCATTGATCCAACAGCCAATCTCTTCATCCGGCGCGTCTGTTTCCTAGCATCAGAAATCTCTTGAACCTTCATCTTATAATTCTTCTCCCTATACGCGAACTCACTTTGGGCTAATCCATGTGTCATCGGTATAAACTGCCTTGACCTGTATTGTCTTAAAATGAGCAAAGAGGCATATCCAATAGCTCCCAAAATTCTAAGTAGAGGTACCCAATCAAAACTCCCACACCGATAGAGGATCTTATCAGGAACAAACCAAGGAGCTCTCCACTCAACATCATCTTCTTGAAGATTTCGGAGGAGTGCGATCCAATTTTCTTCTGATATGTCATCTCTCCTAGACATGGCTGCTATCTCCTTTAACGGGGAGTAACTCTCAGAAAAACCCGATAGAAAACCTTATCTACCTTCCAGAAATGGCTGTGGAACCAAGCCAACAATAACTGCACACACCCTAAAAATCTACCTTCATTTGCCCTCCGACATGCACTCAAGGATCTGAATGTCTCAGCAAGAATTGCCGGCACCGGTGTGACCCCTTTATCAAGTCGATCAAAAAATTCAACAACTGCTTCATCTATATGTCTTAAAGCCTTGGGGAAAATCACTAAACCATAGATACTTAGGGCGAAGACGTCAACTTTCCTCTTTGTATCCGGATGTGCTACGATCAGGTCCCTCAAACTTACCCAAAGAATGTACCTACCATCACCCTTTTGCTGAATTCGAGCTGTAACCCATTGTTCACTCATCCCAGTGATACTCATTAACTTCTTTACAAAAGCTGGGGCACTAGCAGCCTTACAATAAACTTTGTCGACTTGAACCTTTAGACAACGAAGCAAAACCGTATACTCCTCCACAGTAGGCACCAAGTCTACCTTCCCGAAGGTGAAACAGCTATACGCCGGGTTCCAAAATTGAGCCATAGCCCGGAACAATTACTTGTCCACCTTGATATCGAGCAGGTATGGTAAGTCACCATAACTTTGATAAAATAGCTGCTTGGTCTCATCATCCCAACGAGCCCATATATCCCTCAATTCCTGAAACTCGTTTTGGGTCACGCTGATGCAAGTGAAACCCGACAACCCCGATGTATACCCCTCAGCTAGGCTATCCCCTTTCTCAAGTTGCATATTCTCTGACCACATACGGACAGCCGCATTATCCTCTACTTTATCAAGGAATTCACCCTCCATAACAAGCTTTCTAATTTAGCAACCGAGCAGAAATCGACACCTCTTTAATATGAAATGACATGCAAAACATAATCACAACAAAACACAACAAGTTAGAATCGATGAAATAAAAATTTAAGCAAATAGAAAATAATTAAACACCTAACTGGGTAATCACTAGAGTTCAACATAGCTCTACCTAGGGCGGGCTCCTAGAGTTCACTATATGTGGCTCGGTTCTAAGGAAATGGTACCTGAACCAGCAGATTCCTCAACCTTCACCCATTATAGGCTCATGCGGATCGAGTTCAGTTTAGGGGAATACATTTCCCTATGGCCATACGGAGGTGAAAACCTCACGAAGGCGTAGTTTCTCACTCTCACTTAAAAAGGTGCGACCACAACGGTCATGCAAGATGATGCGAAGGAATATAAAAAAAAACTCAAAATGTAAAACACGAATAAAATGACCAAAAACCATAAAACCCATGCAATGCGATCGTATGTTAAAGTCTAAATTTTAAATTTTCGACAAAAGGACAGAAAATAATCAATTTTACGGCTTGACTCTCTTATTTTCCCCAGCGGAGTCGCCAAGCTGTCGAAACCATTATTTTTTTAAAACGGGATCGACTTTTAACATGAAAGTTTGGAGTCGCCACCGATCCTTTTTTTGTTTAGGTGTGATCGGATCACATAATAAATCATTTTATGAAAATATGGATTTTGGCCCAACGAAAATCAAGAGATGGGTTCGGGAGTCGGTTACGTACGAGAAAGGATTAGCACCCTCGTAACACCCAAAATTGGTACCTAACTGATTAATTTATGTCCTAATATTGAAAATTAAAAAAAAAACATTGAAATACGATCCCCTTAAAAGTGTGTGCACAACTCAAACTAGATTTCAAGATTCACTCGTTTCAAAGAAATAAAATACCACATCAAACACGTTAGGACACGATATTTTAAGCCTCCAAAAACTGAGATCACTTTATGATTGCCAAAACACCGCGAAAAGGGTACTCCATTATTTGGTCGAACGAAAAAAACGAAACTCAGCACGTTAGGTACGATTTCTCGAATTTCCAAACATAGAACATTGCCTTTATTTTAAAATTTAGAAAAACATAAATGAAATTTTAAAGGAATATTTGACTATTTTGGGCAAGCGAAAAATTGAAGCCCAATACGTTAGGGCACGATTTTCCAAATTTCTAAAACGCCAAACATTGCCTTTGTTTTAGAAGTTTTTTACAATTGATAGTTACAAAAAACAAATTTAAAGACAACATGACATGCAAGACAACACAAGAACTAAGAATCAATGATATAGACAATTTAAAAACTATTAAATATATACAAAGAAATAACCCAAGCAGAAATTCGAAATAACTTATATGCATATAAAAACTGACAATATATGAATAACTATTAAAATATATATCTTACGTAAGGGAAAAACTAAAAATAAATAAATAATATAAAATATAGACAAGTTAATTTAACTAAACATGTATATATGAAAACGGGAAAAACATAAAAAAGTGCGAATGATATATACCAAGATGCTAAAATATTTTAAATTAATAAAATATACAATGATCTTTTAAAGATAATCGAATTATACATAAAAAAATTTTAAAAAATATATATAAAAATTTAAAAGAGAATATTTACGTAACAGATTTGAAAAAAAATATATATATTAAATAGATTTAAAAGTAACTATAAAAATAAAATAGAATTAACAATGTATATAAAATAGAACTAATTTCATCATAATTATATATGTACAATAATAATAAATAAAATTATTTTAATTAAATATTATACAATAATTTAGAATAATACTACATAAAATAGAATTTTAAAATTATACTTTACAATTGAAACAAATAAATAATAATAAATAAATAATAATAATAATAAAGTAATCCAAAACGTATGTTTAAATAATTTTTTTAAAAGTTAAATGCTAAATAAATTAAAGAAATAATGAATTATACATATAATAATAATAATAAATAATTAAAATAAAAATGAAATAAAAGGGACAATTTATAAACAAAATAAGCGGTTGAAACCAAAATTAGGATCCAAATGTAGCGTGAGTAAATTCGCGAGGACTGAAAAAGCAAATAAACCATGCCCCAAAACACTTCACCCATGCGCGGGCCAAATTTAAACAGTATGCAAACTTCAGGGAAAATTTTAAAAGACAATAAAATGTGAATTGGGTCAATTTAGAAGTGGACTCGAAGGAGAGGGATTAAAAATGCAAATCCCCCATTTAAAAAACAAATGCACGTGGACCAAGTCATCTACTGCCTTTTTCCCTTCCCAATGCTACTGCTTAAAACTTATTACTCAAATTTAAAAAACTATTTTGAAAACCATTTGATTTTTGTTTAAAAAAATAACCCTCATACTCTCCAATCTCTCACTCTCTCCTTGCTTCCTCGCCGAAATACTAGCACCCCGGCCCTCCGTTCGCGCCCAGGGAAGGCCCTCCGACAGTGACTCCGGTAAGCTTTTCCTCCTTTCTCTTATTATTTACGTACAATAGATAAAAAAAAATCAAAGAAAAGGAAAATAAAATCGAAAGAAAAATGAGGCTTTTAATCACCTTCAACAAATATGGTTGCTATCTCTCTGTGTGTGTTGATATCGTTTCTATCTTCTATTTTTCCAAAAAAAAAACCCCACAAACACTTAAAAACGAAGGCTTTTATAACCAAAATAGAAGCGGTTTTTGGCTATTTTTGCTCAACTTGCAGGTCATGAAGATGTGGATACGAACGTGGAGCAGGGCGTGCGTACGTGACGGGAGTG
The DNA here is from genome assembly GCF_007990345.1 of Gossypium hirsutum. NCBI lineage: Eukaryota > Viridiplantae > Streptophyta > Magnoliopsida > Malvales > Malvaceae > Gossypium > Gossypium hirsutum. The sequence goes on along the minus strand of NC_053433.1, from coordinate 93,535,522 downwards.
ATCGTGGCTGAAGGCTATGGTGCTACTGAAGCTTTTAGGGATTTAGGATTTCAGTTTTCTGATTGTTTAGGTTAGAGCATGAGTATTGGGCTTATGTAAACGGGCCAAAATTATTTGGGTTATTTTATGCAATTGGGCTGGTTAAAAAATTAGGATTGCTGTTTTTTGTTTTATTTTTTGTATATGTATGGGCCCGGGCTAAAAATTGGGTCTACAGGTATATTTTCCTGTAAAGGCGAATTACATATCTTCTGGATATGTTGGGTTAATAACCTTAGCCAAACACACTCTTGGCTTGCCTCATGTATTGCAATTATTTCAGCATGATTTGAAGAGGCAGCAGCTAATGTTTGCTTTGTCGAATGTCATGATATGGCAGTACCTCCACATGTAAATAAATATCCCGTTTGAGATCGACCTTTATATGGATTCGATAAATATCCAGCATCAGCTTAACCAACTAATACGGATTTTGAATCATTTGAATAAAATAACCTCATATCAATGGTCCCTCTAAGATATCTAAATACATGTTTAATTTCATTCCAATGTCTACGTGTTGGAGAAGAACTAAATCTTACTAACAAGTTTATAGCAAAAGCTATATCAGGTCTTGTATTATTGACAAGATATATCAGGACCAAGAAACTCTTCATCATTTTCACAAAGACGAAATTGATCTTTATTCACATCTAACGATCGTACAACCATCGAAGAACTCAATGATTGTGCTTTATCCATATAAAATTTATTTAAGATCTTTTTCGTATAAGTTGACTGATGGACATGAATTCCATCTTTTAAATGCTCGATCCACAGGCTAAGATAAAATTTTATTTTTTCTAGATCTTTCATCTCAAATTCTTTCTTTAAATAATTGACTGCGTTTTGAAGCTCTTCAGGAGTTCTAATAATATTTAGATCATCAACATAAATAGCAATTATCACAAAGTTTGATCAGACCTTTTTATAAAAACGCATGGGCAGATTGGATCGTTTTTATAACCTTCTTTTAACAAATATTCACTAAGACGATTGTACCACATACGTCCAGATTGTTTTGATCCAAATAAACTTTTTTTTAATCTGATTGAGCAATTTTTCCGGAAACTCTATATCCTTCAGGGATTTTAAATCCTTTTGGGATTTTCATATAAATTTTACTATCAAGTGTACCATATAAATAGGATGTAACAACATCCATTAGACGCATGTCAAGATTTTCACATACTGCTAGACTAATAAGGTATCTAAATGTGATTGCATCCACCACAGGAGAATATGTCTCTTCATAATCAATGTCAAGCCTTTGCGAAAATCCTTGTGCTACAAGTCGTGATTTATATGTTACGACTTCATTTTTCTCATTTCGTTTTCGCACAAATATCCATTTATATCCTACCGGCTTTACATATTTAGGTGTTTGGACTATAGATCCAAAAACCTCACTTTAGAAAGTGAATTTAATTCTGCTTGAATTGCTTCTTTCTATTTTGGCCAATCTTTTCTATTTCTACATTCCTCAATAGATTTAGGCTCAGGATCCTCATTTTCTTTTGCTATTTCAATAGCAACACTATAAGCAAAATTGTTGTCGGCAACTATATTTTTTCGGTTTCATCTTTTTCCTGAAGTAACATAACTTATTGAGATTTCTTCGTTATCACGATTTTCAGGTACCTGAACCTCTTCTGGGGTTTTTTGATTAGTTATATCTTTGGCCTCTTCTGGGGCACTTGCCTTCACAATATTACCATCTTGAATAATTGCTCCTTTCCTTTTATGAGGATTTTTATCTTTAGAATCGATTGACCTTCCACACTTCAGGCTTGGATTACTTTCTTTTGCATTAACAATTTGCCTTATTGGGATATCAATTCGTATTGGAGCATTTTCAGCTGGTATGTGAGATTTTGTAATTCTCTTTAGGTCAGTAAATGAATCTGGCAGTTGGTTGGCAATGTTTTGCAAATGTATAATCCTTTGAACTTCTTGTTCACATTGACTTGTACGAGGATCTAATTGAGATAATGATGATCCATTCCATATAATTTCTTTGACCAGTTGTATTTTCTCTCCTCCTAATGTTGGGAATGTTGTTTCATTAAAATGACAATCAATAAATTGTGCAGTAAATAAATCTCCAGTTAATGGTTCAACATATTTAATTATAGAAGGAGATTCATAACCAACATATATTCCCAACCTCCTTTGAGGACTCATCTTTGTGCGTTGTGGTGGAGCAATTGGAACATATACTACACATCCAAAAATTCTAAGATGAGAAATATTTAGCTCCTGACCAAAAGCCAATTGTAATGGGGAGTACTTATTATAACTTGTTGGCCTTATGCGCACAAGTGCTGCTGCATGCAAAATAGCATATCCCCAAGCTGTAACAGGGAGTTTTGTTCTCATGAGTAATGGTCGAGCTATTAGTTAGAGGCGTTTGATAAACGATTCAACTAAACCGTTTTGTGTATGAACATGAGCTACAGGAGGTTCAACTTTTATCCCAATTGACATACAATAATCATTAAAAGCTTGGGATGTAAACTCACCAGCATTATCAAGACGAATAGTTTTGATTGCATAATCTGGAAATTGTGCTCTTATTCGAATTATTTGAGCAAGTAGTCTTGCAAACACTAGGTTGCGAGTCGATAATAAGCACACATGTGACCACCTACTAGATGCATCTATTAATACCATAAAATATCTGAATGGTCCACATGGTGGATGAATGGGCCTACATATATCACCTTGAATACGTTCCAGAAATGCTGGAGATTCAATCCCAACTTTAGCTGGTGATGGTCTAATAATCAATTTTCCTTGAAAACAAGCGACACAAGATAAATCCTTGAATTCAAGAATCTTTTGGTTCTTTAATGGGTGTCCAATTGAATTTTGGGTGATTCTTCGCATCATAATAGATCCGGGATGGCCTAATCGGTCATGCCAAATAATAAAAGTATGTGGTTCTACAAAATTCTGGTTTGTAGTAACATGTGACTTAATTGCACTAATATGTGTACAATATAAACCTGATGAAAAAGCAGGTAGCCTTTCCAAAACATATTTCTTTCCACATTCAACATTTGTAATATATAGATATTCAACATTTTTCTCATTCATAGTCTCAATATGATATCCATTAAGACGAATATCTTTAAAACTCAATAAATTTCTTTGAGACTTAATGGAATATAAAGCATCATCAATGATAAATTTTGTACCTTTAGTTAGTACTATAATAGCTCTTCCAGAGCCTTCAACAAGTTTTGAACTACTTGATATTGTATTAACATGGGCATTACTCATTGTCAAATGAGAAAAAATATTTTTTATCTTTGAGTATCGTATGTGTTGTAGCACTATCTGCAAGACACATGTCTTCATTGATTTTGGGTCCATCGAAATTTTGTTGAATATTCATATTCTTCATAAAAACAAATAAAATATAATATGAGAAACATTGCAAATATTTATTAAATATATAAATTATTCTTTACGCAAGAAAATAAAATATACTTAAAACAACATAAAAATGTCAAAATAACATCAATTTTTCTAATGATTCTCAAAGAAATCTACCACATCTAGGTGAGTTATATTATTAAGGTCATTAAATTTATTACCCTCGTAGGCATGGTCAGTTTTAGTATTATAGTGAATATCTTCATCTTTTGCCTTCATTTCATCATTTTGGGATATAAAATTTGTTTCCATATGCTTTCCCTTCCTTTTAATGGATGCTTGATAAAGTTTCACTAAATGCTCAGACGTACGACAGGTACGTGACCAATGCCCCTTCATACCACATCGGTAGCATGTATTCTCAACAATCTTTGAAGGATTATTTTGACCACTTCTTTCTTGTCTTTCATTGTTATTCTTTTTCTGGTGGTTAGAAGTATCATTGTTATGACCATGATAACGATTACTAATACGTCCTCGACCACGTCTCCCACTACGTCCACGACCACGGCCGCGACTTTTTTATTTTCTATTTTCATAATTATTGTGTACTGCTACATTCACTTCAGGGAATAGTGCAGAACCAGTGGGACAAATTCCATGATTTTTCATCAATAGCTCATTATTTTGTTCAGCCACCAAAAGGCATGAAATCAATTCAGAATACCTTTTAAAACCTTTTTCACGGTATTGCTGTTGCAGGAGCTCATTAGTTTTCTCTAACAAGTTGAAAATGTTGAAAATTAGTAGCGTGAAAGGTTGAAAATGTTTTCTCTAACAAGTCCTCATCAGTTATGTTTTCTCCACATAATTTTAGTTGAGAACTAATTTTAAAAAGTTTTGAATTGCATTCACTTATAGTTTTAAAATCTTGCAACCGTAAGTGCATCCAATCATAACGAGCTTTAGGGAGTATCACAGTTTTCTGATGGTCAAATCGTTTTTTTTAAATTTTTCCACAACTCAAGAGGGTCTTTCACAGTGAAATATTCCACTTTTAATCCTTCATGTAGATGATGACGGATGAGAATCATTGTTGTTGCCTTGTCTTGAATAGACGCTTCTTTATTTGTTAATATAGTATTTCTGAGACCTTTAGCATCTAGGTGAATTTCAGTATCTAACACCTATGACAAATAATTCTTGCCTGAGATGTCTAAAGCCGCAAATTCAAGTTTGGCAAGATTTGACATTATAATCACTTGAATCAAAATAAAAAAAATTAGTAAAATAATAAGTATTCTCAATCGTAAAATAATTCAATTATATATACCAAATTTGCTAAATAATAATATCTATGTCAAATATTGGCATAAAGAGGGATAGTCATAATAATAACTTAACACAAATTAAATTAATTGAAATTTCTTTTAATAAAAAAAACATGTATATATAATTATCATTATTAGATTTTAGTTGTAAAAATAAATGTGCAAATGTTACCCAAAGCAGATATTTCATCTAGAAAATAAAATAAAAAAATTATGAAAATACGTATACCGTATATAGTTTAACGGGAGTTATATGGACAAATTATATAAAGTCGAAATGACGTGAACTTCACTATGAACTCGTAGAAATTCGTGCTGATAACGTGTTATAGAAAAATTAATAAAACAATAAATAAAAGTAGATGAAAATACAAGAGAATTTTTCTCGTCTTCTTTTATTTTACTCAGGTAAGGATTCTATTTATAATTTATAATTAGCATTCAATGCAATAAATGAAGCTTACTTAATTGCTTCATTAACTCATATTAAAGATTGTATAATGAATGAGAGGTTTTACCTCATAAATGAGGGGTTAGAAAATGGACATTCATATCTATTTATAATAGTTTATTTATTTTCAACTCATTCACCCACAATTTTCTTTGTTTGGCTTATTTTATTTGAAATTTGTCAATTAATTTATATCTTAAATATAAGTTATAAAAAACATTTTATTTATTTATTTATTTATTTTTTATTTATAAATAGTTTTCTTTCATTTGAATTTATTATCATAGCAGATTTTTCTTTTGTGCAGCGTATAATTAATTTAGTATGAGTTATTATACTTTTATTTTGAATTTTTATGTATTCTTTTTTTTTAAATACAACTTACGTATTATTGACAATAACATATCACTGTTACACACGTACACACTAGGGCCCATCCTGGAGGCTGTTTTGAGGTGCAATTGTCCATGTAACAGCTTGTTTTTTAGTGGTGTCGGAAATAGTAGTTTCGGGATCAAAACTTCAATGTGTCGATCCATATTTCTAATATTTCTAAGTAATTAGTATTAATTATTTATAAAATTTAATTAGAATATATAAACTATATTTTAAATATTTAAATATAATCATTAAATGGAAGATCTTGAAGAAAATGTAAGAAAATGGAAGGAAAATAAAAAAGGAACCATAGAGAAGAAGAAATGAAGAAGAAATTGTTATCATGAAAAACGATGAGGAAAAAAAAGGTAATTAATTAGCCAAAAGCACTTTTGGCTTAGAAAAAGTTAAAAATTTTAACTTTTTCAACTAAAGAAAAAAGACTTTTTAAACGGATTTTTTAAGTTGAACCGGAGTTTATTCAATAAATAATTTAAGGGAAAAACACTTTTTGAATGAAAAGTACTTTTTAAAAATATAAGTAAATAAGAACCGACAATCATGACAAACAACTATATTTATCAAATTTTAAATCACAAAAACCGCTATGCTTAGACTTGAATGTACAATCTATGTGGCAAAAACATTTTCTGTCTTAAGCCTCGACCGGTGGGTTGCTAAATTCTAGCTTTGGCAAACAATTACATTTACCAATTTTTATATCACAAAAACCGTCATACTTACACTTGAATGCACATTCTATGTCATGGAAACTTTCTCTGTCTTGCGCTAGTGAATTGGATACGCCTGCAAAATTTAAATAGCATTTTTTTCTTTTAACTATTTCTTTTAGCTAATTTATTAAAGTGATTTTTTAATACACAACATTAAAAAATATATATTTCTATAACTAAATCTAAATAAAATAATGATTAAAAATATTTAAAAAGAAAAGAAAAGAAATTCTTACAAAAAGCTAAGAATAGAAGCTACTGTGGAAGAAGACATCTTTCGAGAGATTTAAATTTAATTCTTTGTACTTTTAGTATTTGAGATGAAGATTCACAAAGTAATTTGGGTGGGTATTTTATAGAAAATTATTTTAGGTAACGAAAAAAAAAAAGAAATTGAATAATTTAGTACACTTAATGGTATTCAGATAACAACACATTAAAATTTAAATGATAGTTAAGGGTGTTCATCGCCCCATATGTGACATAAAATCAATTCACGCTAATTACATTTATTATTTAGACTTTACCCTATTATTATAATTTACTGAAAAAATATTTAACTACATTATAATACGTGTGCATGAAAAGTGACATTGATAAATCAAACATTTTAAATATGTATTTTTTTCCCCACAAAGTGCATTAAAGAATAAAGTTAATTTCCCAAATGTATTTCCACTCTTAACTCTATTTACAATCTTCCTTTCAATAATTTTACATTTCTTCCAAAAATTGTACTCTTTCATATTTTATTTTGTTATTCTCTTTAAGTTAAATTAATTTCATAATTCTTTTAAGTATTGTCACTTAAGGCAGAGATCTTGAGTTCTTAAATACTTAGTTTTAAGTCTCAGTATTTGCGATTGTAATGTGTGAGTTTTTAGTCTTATATTGAGCATATGATATGCCGTGCATGGGCTTTGTCCAAATTCTTTTCAGTTTCCAATTCATCATCTATTTTATTTTTTACTTGTTTGATTTTACGTTGCAGTTGTTCAAACATTTATTTATACTTGTATTGTACTTGTGAATAGACGTAGCAATCAAGCAAGCTTGAGCCTTTTCAGGTTTGAGTTTTATTTGGTATAAGTCTTTCTAGGTTAGAGCATTTTTTAGTTTGAGCTTTTTCGAGTGTATTTTTTTCTTTAAAACATCTATTTAGACTAATTAATGATATTATAAAAGTAGAGCAACCAAATTATGTAAAAAGTTAATGTATATGGATTTAATCCAAATTTTAACATTATATAGGAGCCAAAATTGAAATTCAAAATTTTGTCTCATACTATAAAAAAGAAAAGAACAAAGCAAACCCAAAAATACGTGTCGGTCTCTAATGCACTTAAGATGTTCAAATTATATTTAACTATATAACATTTTAATTGAAAATATAGCTATATTAATTATCTGGATTAATTAATCGCATTATGAAAATATAATGACTAAATTATATTAGAAATTAAAGTATAGAGATTAAATCTCAAATTCAAGTATGATAGAAGGGTTAAAATTAAAATTTAACATTTTCTTGTAATGTAAAGAAAAAGAGATAATCATAAATGTGTCAACAAAAGGTAGGTCCTATGTAAATCCAAAAGTCGAGGACCAAATTTAATGAAATTAATATATAAGGATTACATCCCAAATAGGATTATACTAGAGGGGTTAAAACTGAAATTTGACCATTTATTTTTGAAGGACAAAAGAAGAATAATGGAGTGTGCATCTGTCTTCTTTTACATAATTATATAGATTAGTATGTTTCTTACCTCATCGTGTTGATTATTTATTTGTTTCAAATTTTAGAATAAATATTTGAAGGTAAAAAATATGTTTATGTCCTATATATTTTGTACATTTAGAATTTAGTCCTTTATTTTTATTTTGAGGAATATAATTTTTTACTTTTTTTTATTTAAAAACTTAGGTCCAATTGTTATTAATGTTAAAATTCTTGTATTAAATTCTCTAGTGTGACATTTTAAAATTAAAAAAAAGTTACTTTATAATTATGTAGCAAGAAAAATAATGCTGAAAATACTTATTAGATTTATTCTTAGAAACACTCATTGAAACAATTAATCGTTTAATCTTACTAATGACATTATAAAAGTAGATGTACTGAATTATGTAAAAAATTTAAAGTATATGGATTAAATCTCAAGTTTCAGTATAGTCTAGGGGCCAAAATTAAAATTTAACAATTGTCTTAGATATCAAAATGGAAAGCCATGTATCAACCTCTAAGACTCTTAAGATATTCAAATTATATTTAACCACGTAATGTTTTAATCTAAAAGTTAACGCTATTGATTATTCAAACTAACTAATGACATTATAAAAATAAAGAATCAACTTATGTTAGAAATTAAAGAATAAAAATTAGACCTCAAATTTAAGCGTATTAGAAGGATTAAAACTAAAATTTAACTATTTTTTTCTAAAATATAAAAAAAGGCTTAATGATATTGTAAGTCCTCAAACTTTTTTAAAAAAATCAACTAAGTTCTTCCAAATTTTTTACACTCAATTATGTCATTGAACTAACAACACTAGTCAAATAAAGGAAACACTAGCGTGGTCTTCAAAACATCGATTGCTGATGTGATAGTGACATGCTGTCACTGAATTTTAATGTGGTAGTGCCACATCATCATCAAATGTTGACGTGGCAATGCTACGTTAGTAAAAATAAAAAAATATTTTAAATTTATTTTTTAAAAATAAATACACAATAAGGCACCAATTTATCGAGAATCATTCTAAAATCATAAAAAAAAAATTACACCAATAATTATTTAACTTTGACAAAATAATCATTATAGTTTCAATTCAATCTCTCAACTTTCGAAAAATAATAAATTAATCCTCCATACCATTTTTCCTTACAGATTTAAAGAAAGTTGACCTGTCATTTAACTAGCCATGTTGGCATCCTAGCTGTGGTTTGAAGGGCTCCAATTTAAGGACCTTAATTGGGCAGTAGAAGAAGAAGAGGAAAAGAAGAAGAAGAAGAAGAAAAAGAATAGGAGAAGGAGAAGAAGAAGAAGAATAGGAGAAGAAAAAGAAGAAGAAGAAGAAGAGAAAAAAAAATATACAATATGAATAATGTGTTTTATCCATGTCTTTCTTCCTTTGTTGTTTCAAAAGCTGGAAAAAAAAATCTCCCAAGCTTTCTTCACCCTCTGCACATTTTCACTACTACCCGCTTTCGCAGCCGGTCTCCAGCGTTGCCTCCAACTAATACCATCACCAAAATGAAGCTCCCCTCACCCTTTGGACATCTAATGGTTTAGATTTCTCCAAGGAACAACCAAAATTTTCAAAAATTCAAGCACAATTTCGAGACTAGCAACCCTGATTTGCCGCAATCCACCGCCAGATGGACTTTAGTTTCGTACTATATTGATCCTCTCGTCGGCGGCCACCTTCTCAACGTCCGGATTTGTGAAAAGATGCCTAAAACTCGGGTTTGATTTTGTTTTTATCTAGAAAACTTTTTTTAAGATTTACTCCCAATTTACACCCACATTTCATATAGAACCTCATAAAAGTCTATCTTAGTTCGATTTTTCAGTGAAATGGTTAGTTTTGCAAAACAAACTTTAGGAATTTAAGTGTTATCCATTGGAATATCACTGGCATTAGGGTTCCCTAGGCTCTTGGACATACTTCTTTAAGTTTGACCGGCACCAAATGTGAACCCATGTGGAGGAACTTCTAAGGGCGGATGCGGAAAAATAGAAGTAGCACCAAGATTATTAAAGGCAAGGATAGGAACGGGAGCAGGAACTACATCGTTTACCTTTGAGAAACCAAAGTTGAATGGAGCTCCAGTAGGTGGTGGGAATGAAGGCAAAGAAGGATTGATTCTTTCAGATGATTTAGTTGATTCTGATTGAACTAAATTCACTTTAAGATCCTCCTCCTCCTCCTTCTTTTACTGCCCAACTCATCTAAAATTTCAAATCTTCCCTTTCTATTTGCCCGTCCCTTGCCCCCCCCCCCCCCCCAAAAAAAATTTTTTATTTTTCTCATGTTTGTTAAATTATTTTACTAATATAACTTACGATTATAAAAATAATTTATTTTTTAAAAATTTATAATTTTTAATTAATGCAAAAGCGATGACAGTTGACATTAGATACGGGGATTTTTTTTTAATAGATAGTATGGACTAGTATGATTTTTTAACCTACTCTTTGTGCTGAGTTAATTTTTTTTTGTGCTAAATTTTAAATATTACAATACGCTTCAAGTTTCCATATATTCCTTATTGGAATTTTACAAAGAATTTTAGTCCTTATATTTTTATTTTAAAGAATTTAATTCTTTTATTTTTTTTCAAATTTAAAAATTTAACTTCAATTGTTAACATCACTAAATTTTTTTGTTAAATTGATTGATGTGACATTTTATTTTTTTTAAGAAAAATTTAGTAGCATGTGATAAAAAATAACATTATAATGAACTTAAATCTAAAAAAATTAACAGTGAAGTATCAAATTTTGTAAACAAATTAAAGTATAAAGATTAAATTTGAAATTAAAAATGGACAATTTAAAAAATAAAAGAATGAATTGAAGTTTAACCATTACAGCAATAACGTCAAAGAAAAATAAAAGGCCATAGACGCTCTAAAAATTAAAATATAAGGAAGGCCATTATGAAAAAAATGCATTTTATATATAATAATACTAATCCAGGTGTCTAAATGTGCCTCTAGACCTATAAAGTGAGTGTCCCAATTGGTACACTTAGAAGTCTCATTGTAGACAGATATGCTAATTTGACTCTTCATTTTTTCCCTAAAGCATTTGTGTCCAGTACTGGTATTTCACACATACTCAGATATCTCAACAAAAATCCTCATAATACATAAAAATGTTTTTAAAACATTTAAACACAACTGTATTCAACACATTTCGATATCTAACACTTATTAAACTCGAATTCAATCTCCAATGAATATACTAGTTCCTAATACATACACCTTAACCGTTCATATCAAAAGATAAAATTGCGTTCATTTTATTGAATTTCAAAACTTATTATGTGAGACCAATCTATCATACAATGTGTAATGATTTGGTAAATTAAAAACAAATATGCTTTGATCTTGGCTGTAAGAATGACGTCAACATTTCTCCTGATTTTCCAAAACACAGCTTCGCATATGGAATATAACTGTACCTGGCTCCGCCGCTCCGAATATTGAACTCCCTGCAACAATGCAATTTGCTCCTGCTGAAGCAGCCATCTCAATTGTTGATGGCCCTAACCCACCATCCACCTGCAAATTAAACCCACAATTTCTTCAGCAGACAGCTATGGCCGTGTATGTTGCTCCAACACTTCATTTTTCTTGCAATATCTGATATTTGTATCGACACATTCTGGACATGCGTACAAGGGACTTTCAAGTATGAGAAAAAGCTTTTTTTTTTTAAAAAAAACAACATACCCATATTTGATACTCATACTCGAGTCCAAATAACGTGGGACATGGCAGTAATGCATGAAAAATATGATCCCAAGGATACGGTCTCTCATAGAAGGAATCATAGCAAGTTTGAGTAATGAAAAGGGTACAGAATCTCTTCAATTTTGTTTCAAGTACCTTGTACCCAATACATACTAAAACATGGGTACAAAGATATGATCCTTGAAGGAGTTTCCAAATACAAGGAAACCTTTAAAAAAATTGAACATATCATACCCATGTCCAACACTTAATCATAGTCATAGTAACATGTATAGAATTTTGAAAGGTAAGAAGTTTATTTACCTCTATATCAAGTGCTGGGTACTTCTTCCTTAGAACACGAACCTCCAAAAGAAAGTAAGAGAAATGTCATTCACATAAAAGATAGGAACTCTGAAATAAAATTGAAAGTAAGAAATGAAGTGGCACCTTATCCACCATTTCAGGCATGAACTTTTGACCACCAAATCCAGGTTCTACAGTCATTACAAGAACCATTTCCACCAGATTTTCACTGTCAACCTATTAAAAAAATCACCCAAACAAGAGATAAAAAAAAGATCAAATAAAAATTTTAAAAAATGTTATGTGATAGACATGGATGAATTAGCTACAGCCTTATTCAAGTCCAAGAACAAGCAGATTTGAAACCTCAAAAATTAGAGAAGGAAGGAAATCCATACCAGAGGATAAACCTCCTCAATTGGTGTTCCAGGCTTTAATGCCACACCGGGCCTCATGGCTTTTGACTTAATTTTTTGGATAAGTTCTTGCCAGTTTTCTGCAAAAGGTAACACGGTATCTTTACATAAGGAAACAAGGAATAGAAAACTACATTGAGAATCTTTGAGGATCTACTACAATACATATGCAGAAACTTTGGCTATGGCATCTTTTGTGGAACAAAACCATGAGGCTTTCAGACCGAAGCAGACAATACCTTGCAGGTTGGTTGCGTGTCTCCACAATAAGATGGCAGTGAGTAAAACAAAAACGAAAAAGACAATCAAAACCCACCTTTGGATACTTCAACATGAAAAGTAAAACCGGAAGCACCGGCTTTACCCAAAGGTTCAACATAATCAATAGGATTAGTGACCATAAGGTGGCAATCAAGAAATGCCCTGTAAGAGAAGAAGAATACTTGATCTATTTAGAATTGCAAACTTGCAGCTAATATTGAAAAGCCAAAATAGTGCAAGTGCACAAAGAATGTTACTTTGTCTGCTTTCTTAAACTCTCAATGACTGGAGCGCCAATGGTTAAGTTGGGGACAAAATGCCTACATAAAAAATTTAACAATGAACATGTAAGCATATATACAAGTACCCAATAATGTAAACATGAAGGACTAAGTAAATAATACGTAATGCAGGTCAAAAGCTCTAGTGTTAACCAGAACATAAGAAATCATCATTAAAAAACTATAGCAAGATAACAAACAAAGCTTAAGAACCTAAATAAATTGCACTCTGCATAAACCAATCCAATTTCAAAAGTTCATTTAACAGTAAGATTAGTCATTGAAAGCACAGAAGATTGTATTCAATTTAAACAGTTAATTAAGGTCCTTTACATTCCATCAACAAAAACTTCCAAAATCCCAAAGTTTCTAAAAGTAACTTTTCAAGCTATAAACATGCAAGATCATTGAGTCTTTCAATTTCCTAACACATAATCATATCCTCACCCAAAGTAGAAAACTCTTAAAACGTTTTTTTCATACCATAAATCATGATTTCATGGATGACAGAAACATAGGGCTTAAGTATAAGTTAATAATCTTGACTAAAAAGATTAGCAAATATAAAATAGCTGAAAAAAAATCAAACCTATGAAAATGAGAAAAACAGGAAGTAGAGAAGAAATAGAAAGATAAAGAAGCAAAATCCTTGAGAAGAGAAGTCCACGAAAGCAATGAAACATACCCATCCTGCAGAAAGATGCCCAGAAAGCCGAAAAAGTTAGAACTTTGGATGGAGCAATTTTCGGTGTTACACCCATCTTTGGGACTCGGGTGTTCCGGGATTTGCAGTTGTTTCTTTGTTGAAGAGCTGGCGGAAGGTTCAAACCAAAGGGAGATAACAGTTGGATTCAATGGAATTCTGAGTTGAGCTTAGGAATTCTAATAACAATATTTATTTTTTAAGTTCAAAATTCAATTTAAAATAAAAACTAAATTGTTGAAATCATTCGATTAAGATCTTTTAGAAGAATCTCTTGAATTTTATTTCTTTTGGCATCTATTACAAGAGGTGGGTTGGTATTCTATTAACTTAATTATCCTTATAATAAACAACTTTTCTCATTAACTACCAATTTTTTTTTCTAAATTTTGACAGAAAAAGTACAATTCTATCACACTAATTACCCCCGTTACTTTTGTTAATAAAATATTTTAGCCGATTACATGGGACAAGTGATACTTTTTATTTAAAATAAATAAAAGTTAGATTAAATTAAAAATAATAAGTAATGACTGATAATGGAAGATTATAAGCGGGCAGGAAAAAATATACAAAATAATGTATGCCTATATTTATATTAAAATAATACATCAAACACGAAAATACATAAATAATAATAATACAAACACGATTCACAATGCATATTGGAGACGAAGGATGAGGAGTTTGTTCCCCCAAACACAAAGTTGACAGCAGCAGTGCAAAAACTTCCGCAGGACAAGAATTTTATGACGTCGGTTAAACTTTCATTTTCCCTGGAAAGTTGTCAATGATGGTTGCATATAAGAGATCAAAGCCACAGTCAAAGCGGACAAAATCCAATGCCACTGTTCCTCAACCCTGTTTCTTCTTTTTCTTTCCTGTTTTCTTTTTCTTGAGGCTCCTTTTGAACACAGCTAATACCTCAATGCTGCAATAAACATCCCCACAATCACTCGAAAGGAGATCAAAAGGTTTACTTCTTTTATATGTGCGTGTGCGCGTGCGTGTGCATTTGAGGTTGCCGAGGTTTTGAATGTTTGATTCCTCATCACTCAAACTGAGAGCGTATTCGGTAGAGTTAAAAAGAGGGGAAGGATAGAAAGAGGGAGAATTCTACCATGAGTTCCTCTAAGAAAAAGCTTTGGTATTACCAATATTTTTAAGGATTTATCAATATTGGCGGAGTTCATGGTAGAATTTCCCAAGAAAGAGGAAAGTGAAAAAATAAAAAGAATTATGACAAACGACAAATTTATCGTTTATGCTTAATGCATAAAAGGAAATCATTTCAATTTAGAATGATTAGAGTGAAAATGAAGGAGATATAAGTGTGCATATTTACAAGACTATGCATTTAAAAAAAAATCATTTTCTTTCCTATCATTTTTCAAGTCTAACAAAAAGAAAATTATATTTTCCATCTTTCCAGTCCACTTTTCTCCTTCAGGTTTTTTTCTTTCCAATTTTCTTTATAGTTTCCACCCTACCAAACAAAGCCTAGTGTCCAACACTCTACATGCATAAATGTAGGCTTATTTGGCAATGAAACATAAGTTTGAAGGAGCAATACCTCTGAGTGCCTGGAAAGAAATTAAAACCATGGGCTTTTTCCAACTGCCAAGACTTACTATTCAACAAGGACTTGCAATCCTGATATATAATCCAACAATAATTAGTTTGTGAAAACTTAAACAAGTTAAAAACCAGAACATAATTTCCAACTACAAGTACCTCTTTGAAGCTTTCCCATCCACAGCTTATATAAATGAGAGTTTCTGGAAGTGATTGAGGATCTTCTGAAATTGTTTCTCTTCCAACTTGAACTGAAAATTCTTTCACGCGTTCTCTTTCGCGTAAAACCCATGGTCTCTTTTCTTCTTTTATAATTGAAGATGAACTGGTGTTCAGATAAAGGAGTTAATGAAAAAAGAAATGTATTTAAGTGCTGCAAATTCCAAATAACAATTGAGAAGTGTTCAAGATAGAACCGCCATCATATACTCTACAGATGGCTAGAAATATACAGAATCATCCTACCCTTTCAAAGATGGTTTAACTTTATGTGAAGATATGGTCCGTAATGCATCAATCAAAGTTGTATCTAATCCCTTCCGAGGAGGATCAACGACAATCACATCTGATCCCACAAGCCAAGAAAGAGGATCCTGCAAATTCAGTGAATTATTCATACAGATAGTTTGGAATTATTCAACAGTCACATTGCATATCAAACTTCCAAGGAAGCTCAAGGCATATAAACATCATTATCTGGATAACAAATCATTTGTGAATCCTAAATGACATGGAAGACCATAAAGTTGCAAGAGCTTGATACTAACAATGGAAGTGTCAGCATTGTGCCAGCTAATGCTGCCCTCAATAGACTTCGGTAAGCGGTCAACTGTCTTCTCAAATGATGGCTTAGATTCTTTGTTAATCTCAATGCATTTTACAGACCTGGTAACAAAAGAAATAAAATCAGAATAAAAGCTTAGTCTCGTTGAATGCAAGAATCAGAGAGAAATCTGAAGTGCTAGGGACATTCCATTCTTGCCTGCATTTTTTAGTGGCAGCTAATGATACTCCAATGACACCAGCTCCTGCATACAAATCAGCCACAGATGCTCCAAAAGGCACATATTTGTGTAACTTCCGAAGCAAACTATCAAAAGCCTGAAAAAGAAGCAATAAGAAAATATGCACTAAGCACTTCGAACAAACAATACACAATTAAGCTACACATGTCCTGCAGATATTTAAGTTATATTATGCATCATATGCTGATCTAAAGCTCCAGGCAGGGAAAAAAAAATTGGAAAAGGGATCTACACTACACATGTCCTGCATCATGCAGTAACACAAAAAATGGACCAAGATCAATGTTACTCGAACTTGAGTATAAGTGTCAGGTACGGGAATATGCCCGAAACAGGCATAACCAATTTTTTAAAAGTTTTTATTAATTAATTGGAGGGCCATATTTTCATTTCCATGTCCAAATATGTGTTGAACACAGATGTCAGGCACTAGGACTTGAAGAAAACCAAAACGTTGGAGCAATATAGGCCAAGATAACGCACAAACAGCTATGACAAGAAAAATCCACTGAAGGATATAAATAGCATTTAGAAACAGGCACCTCGAAACCCTGACTCTATGTACTCAGTTCCTCAGTAAATAATATTTAGCGAAGTTTGCCTTTACTTTGCTTTGTATTGTTCATTTCTCTCTCATGGAAAATATAAGTGATGGCATGTAAAAACTCCCAGTCCAATGAGACCTGCTAAATTTACAGCTTCACTTACCCGTGTGTTTGCTTGGCCGAAACTGGAGGGATCCAAGGATATATCAATCCCCCCAACATGCTCCCAGAAATCCCTTTCCCCCAAAAGATGTCTCCATCTATTCCCAAAAATTATCTGCAACATCAGTTGAGCATTCTAAGTTTCAAATGTCCAAAGAATTCAAAGAAGGGGAAAAAGAAAAGAAAAAATAAGCTAACTCACATTGTTAGTAGATGTCTGAAAATTAGCCCACACAGAATGGACCAAATGGAGTTTACTCCTTGACCCACCATTTCTCCACAAAAACTGAACATCATTAAACAGAAGTAAGCATCAAAGAACAGAACTTTGACATCAAACAATAGAAGCGTATAAAAGTTAGGAAGTTGAACTCACGTTAGCCAAGGCATTTAATTTGTCCGAATTTGAGGACTTCTCATTTCTTGAATTCCAAACTAAAGCAACCTGTACTCTACCTGGAATCATAATTTATTCAACTGTCACTCTTATTTGCCTTAAATCATTAGGAAAACAGAATTTTCCAGAAGAAAAAAGCCATACAAATTGCTTAATACTACCATTTCTATATCTTTCAACAGCTGGAAGTGCAGTATTGTGTGTTGTAACAGCCATCTGCATCAAAATAAATCCAAAAATACAGATTCCAATAATACTCTATTTCATTTTCTTGTTAATTAATATTTAATATCATCTGAATAAATCACCTGAACGTATCGCAAATCCCCTGTCCCTTGATCCTCATCATATGGTTCAATATTTAATTCTCTAACACCTAACATGGATAAGGGATTTAAGTAAATTTACTCAAATTTAAACCTTTAAAAGAAAGAAAAAGAAATCAACCTTTTCTTAGTAGCTCAACAGCAGCATTAATGTTGGGGTGATGAGCTGAAATTGCAAGATTAACATTAAAGAAATTCAGACTAAGAACTTAAAAAGAAACAGTGATTTAGACACAAAAATGTGTTTAAAAATACTAATTCAATTTTCCGATTTTTAAGACCTTTGCATTGAGGAATATCCACAACGTTATGAGTACCCTCCTGATAGAGTCCAATCAGAGGGTTCTCCGATGATCCACGAACGGCTAACTTTGCTCGACACCTCCATCCCCACTGGAAAGCAAAGCAGAGAATCAAAGCCCATTCCCAAAAATATTAAGAATTTCAAGGGAAAAAGAAAAAAGAGGAAATTTGTAATTGGGAACTAAATAATATGAAATTGCCGGGAAAATACCAATCTACAGCTATCGAAAGTAAAATCTGACACTCCAAGACCCTTGAAGAAATTAGATGCTTCGTCTACGATGACCGGACGGTGTAGATTGAACTCGTGCGTGCATCCAGAGCACCTGAAAATTACATTTTCCTTTCTTAAGAAAATGAAAATTTATTGCAACTAAAAAGTTGAGTAGAAAAGTAAAAGTTTCTTCGTTCTTTTCGAACGCGAGAAGGGTGCATACGATTCAAAGTGAGGACACTGTAAGGCGCAAGTTAGCGAGGGGACAGTAGCTGCGGAAGTAGCTGGCGGGAGTAAGGAGGGAGGAATTGGAGGAGAAGCGACGGTTGGCGCTGTGGCGGGGGATACGCGGCAGGTGATGATTGGATAAGTGGGACGTATTGGGAGGGTGTAGAGTGACATCTCTGTCGCGCGCGGTGGCCGTGTGGAGAATTTTTCGGGGCTCCTTGGCGGGAACGGATAATGTATATCATCATTAAGAAGGATAAATATCTCAATGGTACAACTCGGTCGGACCATCTATCCTAAACCCGAGCTGAAGCCCATATTTCCTTTTTATATTTTGGACCGGCTTAAGCTTTTGAATAAGAAAGCTTAAATTTATGCATTGGCCTAAATTTGTACTGTCTTTGATAGGTTAAATGGAATTACTAATTAAACTCCAACTTTAGGTATTTGTTAGAGTGTTATTGAATACTTAATCAAATAAATTAATTTACGTTTGTAGTGTATGGAGGGAGTTGAATTGAATTATAACTTGAAAGAACTTCAAATTTTTTTTTATTTAAATCTGAAATAAAGTCAGATTTAAATCAGCAATGTTTGCTCATTCTATTATTAAAATAATAAAAAAATTTATCATATTTAATTATTTTTCAAGTTTTTTCATTTATTTGGAAAGTGCATGGGTCATTATCACGATATACCCATATGTAAAGAATTAGAGCAACATAACATGGCAGCATCAAGTGGGTTTGAAGTTCCAACTGTGCCAAAAAGCGAAAAGCAAAGTTCAAGAAAATCACAGCAACACCTTTGATTATCATTATGCCATGCCCCATCAAATTTAACAAGAGGCATAGAACAGTCAGCAGGAATTGTCTTACATCAATTTGCATTTAATCAGTTGGCTGATCAGGCGTATATGTAGTTGAGGATATCACCGTTTCTAGCTACTGGTCCATTTGATACTGGTTATAGTTGCAACTTTCCAACTATAGTTGATCAATCATCGGTACCAAAATATCGATCTCCAAACTCACCCATACCAGGTATGACACGGAACTCCCCGTTTAGTGCAACGTCAATTTCCGAAGTGACAATTTTCAAGGATGGGAACCGTTTGCAAACACAATGGATTCCTTCAGGTGCCTGAATAAAAGAAAATGAGGGATAAGTATATAGGAGGAGAGGAAACAAGAAAAGGTGGAAGTAAGGGTTGCAAGATAGTAGATGCATCAGCAGCCAACAATATGGAAAAAGCTCACAGAGATGAGGTTCAGGAATATAATGTGCGATTCTGGAACTCCTTTCTGTATGAGTAGTTCAATGGCATGGTTGGCAGAGTTCCCTACAAGAAAAGTCATCAAGGCAGGTTCTCATCGGAAGGCACATTAATAATCGAAGAATACAAAATAACATATATTTTCAGGGATCATAACATGAGTTGACAACAGATGTGTTCCTGGATTCTTAAATTTGATAGCCAGAAGAATTTCTAATTGATGATTTCTCTGTAGACTTCCTATGTTGTTCCAACTTTTCATTTTCTTCTAACCCAGCTCAGACACTTTTTCAGTCACAAGTATGGTGATATAACCATCCAGAGACCCTCCAAATTCAAGGAAAAACCCAATAGAAAATTGAACATAACAGTGTTGGATACATACCGGTATCCGATACTTACAACCAAGTCCAAGTAACATAGTGTGCAAATGCTTCAGGATAGCTTTATTTCGCTTAATCTACTTTTGCATTAGTGTAGTGACAGCAAGTACAATAAATGGGGAAGAACTATGTTGCAGAGACTTCATTTTGGAAGATGAACAAGCTTACCTGTAGCAAGAACAGGATCCAGAAGGAGGACATGCCGTTCTGAAATATCCTTAGGAAGCTTTTCATATATAAGCTAAAATATCCGAGAAAAACAATTAACAGTTAAGATTATAAGTAATACCTAACAGCATAAAGATGTCAAAAATGTTACTAACATGTTTTCCATTATCTCCATCACGGTGAATCAGAATTTTTCCAATTTTTATTCCTTTGCAACATGCACGCAAGGCATTTTCCATGCTTTCACCACTGTAATAAATAAATAAGAGAAAAACTGGTTAGTCAAACAAAAGAGAATAGCATAGAAAATCGCAACCAACCTAATTAAAACGAAATTCTAGAATCAATGCAGTATTTATGATGTACCAAATATCCAGAACAAGACAATAGAAGGAAATTCATCTTAACTTTCATCATATAGAGCAAAAGATCACTCAACACCCCATATTTTGATTAAACAAGGTCTGCTGTCAAATAACAAAAAAGGTGACCAAATCAACACCTGATCAAAAGCTAACCTTCGAACAATGGAAACACCACACAACTTTTTGCAAAAGTCAACCCCAGTGTATACGGATGCTGAAAAGAAATAGCAGCAAATTACAAATGTAAGCAGAATATTAATTGCTTTCATGATAAGACATCTTAAGAACAGCCCAAAGAAGAAAAAACCGACATAATTGTTTAACCAAACATACCTGTAGGTGTTATTACTTGCTTCTCAGTGAATGGCAAATGCCCAAGACCATGCTCCACCACCTAAATCAAATGCAAAAAAAATCCAGTTACATTTTCAGAACATTTAACAGAAACAAAGCATGTTTTATACACAATATACAAAACAGAAGGTACCAGACGAATAAGCCGATCTGAATAAAAGACAAAGTCATGCTTAGAAATCTCCTGGTCTCTAATCAGAGTATGCATTCCTCTAATCTGAACCATAAATATTACTTATGATTTCATTAAAAAATTTAAAATAAATAATAATAATAATAATAATTAAAGACCATATAAAGACCAGAGACATAAACGCAACAAATAATTACAGATTAACAGAAAATAGTTGGAAATAACTTAAAGCATACAAGTGGCATTATAAGTCTAATGGGAAAAAAGTATATGTACTTCAACAAGTTGTAATTGAAATAAGTTAAGAGATAAAACACCAGATAACCTGAAATGTTGACTGAATTACATATGCATTGGGATATATTTTGCAGAGATCATGCTGACCAAGCTTAGTGCGGAGATGTTGCACAATCAAATCAATGGCAACATGATTTTCACCTCCTCGGGGGATGATGACATCAGCATACTTCTTTGATGGCAGAACAAAACCATCAAATGCAGGCTTGACAAACTTTGCATACTGCAAAAATAACACATCACAATGTAATTATCAAAATGTTTGAAGAATTAATGCAAGGACTAAGGAGGCACATTAACCAAAAGTTCACATAAATATTTTAATGGAATAGAACGTTAAGAGAACAAGTACATATTCTGTTTCAAATCTACAAACAACACTGTTTATGTTTCCAGATTTTTATTTCAGGGCTTCAATACAACTGACATGCCATTCCAAACAAGAAAAATTAAAAGATGCAGAATGTATTCCAGGTTTTCAAGTATGAAATTACAAAGAGAATTTTGGTATGAACCAGCTTACTTGTTCAAGAACAGAGCTTACATCCCTACCCCTCTCAACTGTGTCTCGTCTTATTCTGCGAGCAAGCCTCACATCAGCATCTACAAGTAATAAATTTCCAAATAAAATAGAGAACCATTAGAAACCATAAGAGTAAGAAAGAGATACATGGTCAGAGGAAAAACAACAGATGCACCATTGTAAATATAAGTTCAAGCCACAAAACAAATGCATGCAAATTCATTCAACTAAGTGAAGCAATGGAATTCTAAGGGTAATTTATCAATGAAAACCCGTGCGGATCTAAGAACCCAAATTTAAGATTCTTTGAATATTGTATTGGCTTCTGGAAATAACCACTGATAAAATTTAATCTGCTACTAGTAGGAGCGCCTCAAGCTATTACAGCTCAGAACAGTCAGTAGTTAGCAATTAAATTCAAATGTTAATTGTAGCTTTGTTTTATACATGAGTTTCTAGATCAGCTAGGACTTCAATCACCTTTCTCTTGGTAGACATTAGATTTCTATTTTGTTTGTACCGATCTTATGTTTCCTGTTATTAAAACCTATTTTGGTTTGAGTGGTTGGCAACAGCTATAAGTTGTTTAACCTTTATAGCTATGCATGATGTTAAGTAAAGAAAGGATCTAGCAACTTAAATAAATTATAAGTATAAACATCTCTAAAACAATCATCAGAGGATACAAAGATGGTAAGGAACTAGATAAAAGAGGTCAAACCTGTGTCAACAAAGATCTTCATATTCATAAGGTTCCTAACACACTGGTCATGGAAAACAAGAATTCCTTCCAAAATTATGACATCAGAAGCATTCACCTGGCAATGGTTAAACAAAGAACAAACCCATATAAGCTTGCCAACTTATTGCATTATCATCAATGGATTTAGATATTTTACAAAGCCATAGAGAACTCAATAATTAAAAGGACAAAGAAAAGGAAAATTCAAGTGTAAGCATTAGTGCATTACTTAAAAATTGAAACAGACATGGCCAAAACAACTATTACAAGTTCTCAACTGAATACACGTAAATTTTTGAATCATCATCATGCAAATTTCAACAACAAACTAACTAACTACCTGTCGAAAACTATTTGAAGATCGTTGATGACGTTTAAAATCATAGATTGGGACCTGAACAGATTGACCATCTTTGAGCTTCTCAATACAATCCAGAAGCTGCTCGGTATCAAAAGCATCTATAAAAACCAAAAAAACCAATGCATGATAAAAAACAATAGCATCCAATATAAAAAGGAGACAACAAAATTCAGCGAACAATATTAATATACCAGGATGATCAAAATTATACTCGTGCACGCGTTTTAACTCTTCAGTAGTTAAACCACGGTAAAATGAATCCTTCATCCATAAAGAATAGAAATATGAGCAAACAGTTTGGTAAATTTCAGTTATAAGATGAACAAATTAACTTGAATTTGAACCTGATTGACAAGAACAACACGGTGATCGTGAAGCTGTTGGATAATCATATCGCAGACTGTCGTCTTACCAGAAGCAGTACCTCCTGATACCCCTGCACAATTACAATATAAAAAATAAAAAGCTTCCTGTAATTTAATTTTAACTAATCATATTTTCAGAGCAAAAACAGCGAAAACAGCTAATTACAGCAAAAAGAAAAAACAGTTCAAAGAGAAATGTTCTATTTTCTTTGTTTGTGTAGAAGAGAAGTGAGGAATACCGATGACGAAGGGCTGACGAGGAGCATTGGCATCAGAAAATGCGGTGGAGGTGGCGGTGGCGGTTGGGCTACGGAGGCCAGAGAAATGAGGCCCCGATGCCTTCTCCATAACGTAATCTATGGAGGTCTTCTCTTTTGGCATCGTTAAAATGGGGGGAAATTTCGAACCTGAAAATATCGAAAAATAATAAAGAAATAACTAGAAATTCCAACTCAACAGTTGAATCAGATATACGAAGTAAAGAGAGAATGTGCCAATGCTGTCTTCTCTATCTATCTCTCTCACTCAAAAAGTTTAAAACCCAAACTAAACTATTAGTTAGTTCAAGTTTGGTGATTCAGCTTTATATGATCAACAAACTTCCGATTCGGGAGAGGTTTAAATAAAAATTTTAGATTAGTTTTGTGATTATTATCTAGTGTTTTAAAGTTAACTGAGTAAAATATAAAGTTATTAATAATTTAATATCTTAAATGTAATTTATCCTAATTATTAAAAGCTAAAAGAAAAAGAACAAAAAAAATTTGGTTAAAAGTAGGAAAAGGAATATTAAACAATAAGAAAATAAAAATAAAAATTTGGTTAAAATAGTTTGCGGTAACGTACAACTAATGTTATTAAATTGGTCATTTTAACTTCAAAAAATTATAAAATAATTATTAAGTTATTTGAAAATTTTTATTTAAATTACTAAATTATTCGAAAGTTTTAATTTAAACTATTGGGCTGTTAAATTTTTTTTTAAGTTCAACTAGCGAGCTTCAGCAACAATTCAATGATTAATATGGTGGATCAATATCTATTGGCGAATATAATAACATATCTTAGATTCAAGTCGATCTGATGATTAATGTTCGAGATCAGAGAAGAAAGCTTTCAATTGCTACAAGTAATGCAAACAGAGAAGACTATACAAAACAATTTTAAAAGCCTAGTGACACAACTATATATTATATTTCAAATAATTTATACATATAGTAGATTCGTATATGACACAGGTAAGAAAACTATGTAATAACATAGTAATCTTCGCGCGGATATTTTAAAAATATTTACCTCGTACAATATAAGTTTGAATTTAAGTAAAAACATCTCCTTGGAATGTTCCTACAAAATAATTTAAAAAATTTTCTTTTGACAAAATATTGTTATTGTTTACAACAATAGTCATTTATATTTTAATTTTATGTATAATATTATATGTATATATTTTTTAGGACTATTTTTATATTTTAATTTTAAGTCATTTATAACTTGTAAGTTTAATAAATTTTTTATAAGTATTTTATTAAAGATAATTTATAACTTGTAAAATCTTCCTTGTATGATAGTGAGTAATAATATTATCAGTGTCTTTCACATATAAAACTTTAAAATTAAAAGTACATAATTCATTGTAACATCTAATTCTCCTAGGTACCGATTCTAAACTTTTATTAGTAAGAAATTGTTTAACTGCCTAATTATCAGTTTTTATGATAAAATTTTCAGGGCTAAATATATAAGAAAAGTCTTTATTCCTTCTTTAATAGCTAATAATTCTTTTTCATATATAGCATAATTAATTTCATTTGGTTTAAATTTACCTGAACTATATCCACATATTAATTTTTTATTATTAGCTGTCTTAGCTTTTAAAATACATCCCCAATAATTTGTGATGCATTTTTTTTAGAATTAATTTATCACCTTTTTTAGATAAATAAACTTTTGGAATATAATTTATTTCTGATTTTAAATTTTTTATAATTTCTGAATCTTTTTTAGACCAGATAAAAGATTTATCATTTTTTAATTTTTCATATAACTTACCTATTTTTTCAGATAAGTTAATAAAAAAATTTCTTCCATAATTAACTATTCCTAATAATATGTCATTACACAACCCAAATGGCATTACTCTCTATTGATAATAACCATTAGGTGCACTAAAAGCTGTTAAAGATTTAGATTCATCGATTAGCATGATTTGCCAAAATTCTGATTTACAATCAAATTTACTAAAACATTTTGCTTGTTTAGTCTGATTAATTAAAACATCCTTTATTGGAATAAAATATCCATAAAAAATAATATTTTGATTTAATTTTTTATAATTAATTATCATCTTAACTTTTCCTCTTTTTATTTCAACATGGTTCCTTACCATAAAAGCAGAACTAGAATGTGGACTATTAGTTGTTTCTATTAATCCTTTGTCTAATAATTCTTTGATTTGTATATCAAATTCATCTATATCCTGTTTAGTATAGATCATAGGTTTTACTCTAATAATTTTATTGAAATTTTCCAATTTAATTTCACAATATCTAGGGCTATTTTGCCATAATTTCAGTGGTTCTTCACTGAAATTATTTTCTAATATTTTAAACAACCAATGAACTGTTTCTAGTTGTTTAATCTGTTCTTTTCTTGGTGGTATAAAATTTTTATCACACACAAATTTATGATTATCTACTAAAGATATTTCTACAGAAGTCTTTTCTGCAGATAATATTATTAAATTTTTATCTATAGAAAATGGTAAATGTTGATATATAAAATTATTTCCTAATAATATGTCTCCATGCATTTCAGGAAAACATAATATTTTAGGAATAATAAATCTGACATTATTTGTGTAAATTGAATAAAATATTAATATGTTATTTATTTATAGATATTTTTTATAAAATTATTATAATTTATCAAAATTATTTATTAATAAAATTATATAATCTATTTTATAATATTTAATTAATAGTGTTAAGATATTTTCTGTAGAATAAAATTATAATGATATATTTTAATAAAATTATTTATCTAATTAATTAGATAGGAACTCCTAAAATCTTAAGGACTAACTTTTACTCTAAAAATAGAATTTTGTGGCTATTTTGATAAAAAAAAAGAGACCAAGATAGTGTATCTAGTTATATATTGTCAAAAATTAAATTATGTGATATTAGATATTTAGAAGAATTTTCTAAAAAATTTCCTCATGAATATCAAAAATAAAAAAATGAAAATATAAGATTTTGAAAAAACCAATATTTTTATAAATTATCACCACCATGGGATGAAATTTGCATACAAAAATATACAAATTATCTAGAAAAACATAGTAAAAAAGCTGGAGTAGAACCAAAAAAATATAAACTCTATAGGTAATAGAATAAATTTTACAAAAGAAAGAATAATTTTACATTGCTTATAAACTTAAGCTTCTAAACAGGTTAAAAACAAATTAAGTGCTAGACATTGTACTAAAATTTTAGAAAATGAGTGGGAATTTGGATGTAAACCAATTCGTCATAATACTTATAAAAAACATAGAAAAAATAAATAGAAGATATAAGTTAGTTAGATGGAAATTAGGAAATAAAAAATATACTAGTTATAATAAAAAGGAAAAAATTGTTAGAAGAAAAACTTCTAAAAAATTTAAAAAACAAATATGTAAATGTTTTATATGTGATGAAGAAGGTCATATAGCACCAAATTGTCTTAACAAAAGAAAAAATGTAAAAAAAAAAAAAGATTAGAACTCTTGAAGAACAAGATTTAGAAATATGCTTAGAAAAGAAATAAATCTTAAAGAAATATTATATGAATTAATATCAGAAACAGACTCTGATTTAGATAATGAAGAATATATATTTATGTTTAATGTAGGAAGTAGTTCTAAAAACCAGTTAGAATAAATTCCTAAATCTGAACAATAGGATATAAAATTAGAAATTTTAATTGGAGAAAAAAAAAGACTTTTCTGATGAAATGATAGAAAAAATAAATAAAAATCATATTTCTAAAGAAGAAAAATATAAAATATCTAAATTCAAAATATGGAGTCAAAGACACATAGAAAAAATTAGTGGCAATACAGTCGCTAAAAATACTAGAGGAGGAGGATTAACAGAAATTCCATTATTTACTAAAGATAAAATAAAAAGATTTAGAAAGAAATATCCTCAAGTTAGATATATACATTTAGGTATAATTATGATAACAATTAGAGCTTTATTTAGAAAAGGTCATGATATACCTATAATAGCAGTTTTATTAGATAAAAGATTTAAAAATCTAATAAAAGCACTTATTGGAGGTATTCAATCTAGTTTACATACGAGAGTAATAGGATTTAAAGTTAAACCAAATTACTTTATATCTATTACAGACCCTCTAATAGAAGAGTGTTTATTTTTAAAAATTCAAACAAAAATTTTTGAAATAAATGACTTAGCAGAAGATCTAGCAATAAGTTGGACTTCTATTAATGAATATACTAATACGGCAGAAGTAAAAATTAAAGAAATTAATAATAAAATTATTGGACTTTTTGAGCCTAATAAATTTACTACAGAAATACAACAAAAATTATTACATTTAAGATGTTGTAGGCCAATTTTGGGCCTGTTTACATTACAAAAGCCCACTTATAACCTTTAACCCAAAACAAAATAAAACCTAAAATACCAGCCCAAAATAAACAAACCCTAACCCACTAACATCAGCCCAAAAACATTAACAAAAAAAGAGAACCCTAGCCTCCTAACACCTAGGTGCGTCGCACCTAGGTCTGCCACCACCATGTCAGCCACCTGCTCCACCGTTCACCGGCCTGCAAAGATCAAAAAGGAGAAGGGACAGATAATAATAAAAAATGGCATGTAACTTGGCTTTAAAAAGCCAAAACCGAAACTAAAAAGGGGACTTTTTTGTTTTTCATCAATACTAGCAGATTAAAACCAAAAACAGTGGTCTCAATAAGATCAAAGTAAGCAGATAGCATTGAATACAAACCCAAAATCTCAGAAATCGAAACTGAAAGCTAAAGGTAACTTTTTTCTCTTTTTCTTTTTTAGCCGAATCCTCCATCTATATTCGTATACACATAAATATATAATATAAATAAAAAAAGGAACACTTCTTAAAGCATATAAAAAAAGGGAAAAAATATATACCTCTTCGGATTTCTGGCCACCGCGCGCAGTGGCCAGCAACGGTGACATATGGCGGTTTGTTCGCCGGACTTTGAGTCCAATCAAAGGGCGAGAGAGAGGGATTGAGAGAGCAACTGAGTTTTTTTTTAGAAGGATAGCATGAATGAAATTTTATCAAAAATTTTTGGCTTTTATAGCCTTTTAAAACGGCAGCGTTTTGGGTACCCTCCCCAGACGCAAAATGACGTCGTTTTGGAGCTAACCCGCATGTTGATCCAACTCACTTCAAGGATCCGCGTGTTTTTCATTGGAGGGGCTAATTGCACTTTTAGCCCTTCCGCTTTTTCATGCTTCTACAATCAATTTTTTTTACTTTTAATTCGGCCCCAAAATTTATCGCGCCTTTCAATTTGACCCTAGATGATGCTGTACGTTTTAAAAAGGGGGGTTATTGCACTTTAGGCCCTCCGTTGTTCCACGCGCGTTCAAATAAGTCCATTCTTTCTATTTTTATTTCGAATTTGCCTCAAAAATTTCAATTTTAATTCAATTTCGTCCTTTTTTTTCACTTTTTCTCATTATTTTATTCTAATTTTAATATTATTTATACTATTATATTTTATTACTATTATTATTATTATTATTATATTTTTATTTATTAGCATTTCATTACTATTATTTTTACTTAATACTTATGTATATATATTGTATATAGTATTATTAATAGTTTTTTTTTAACATTATTGTTTTTTGTTAATATATTAGTATGTCATATATATTCTTTTAATATATATATTATACTCTATATTATGCATATATATTAATATTATATTATGTATTTTTTATATTATATTTTTTATATTATGTATATTTTTTAAAATATCATATTATTCATATATTTTATTATATTATGTATATATTTTTAATAACTATATTATGTATTTATTTTTAACACTATATTACGTACATACTTTTATTATTATTATTATTATTATTTTATATTTAATTATATTTTTAAATATCTCGTTTTTTTACTATTATATGTATATATATATTTATTATCATTATTATTATATTCATTATCACTATTATTAGTACTAGTATCGATATTCACTCAATATTTATATATGTATATACATGTACATATTTTTGTAGTGTGTTAATAGTTTTTTTATATTATTATCATTTCTAATATATATATATATGTTTTTATATATATTACGTATATATTTTTAATATCTTCCCGTGTAAATACTTTCAATATTATATTATGCATATATTTTTGTCTATATATATACTTTTAATACTCAATACTATTATTATGAAAATATTTCTGGTATATGTATATATATATTTTTCTTTTATTATATTATCATTATTTTTTCCTCTTTATATTATATTATTTTTACGTACATATTTTTAATCAAGTATTATATATATATATATGTTCACTACCATTTCATGGTTACATTATTACTATCACTACGTCAAAAATGCCGTAATACGACAGTTATGGAGCAACACTTTCCTAAGTGTTGGGATAGACTGGCCAAAATACGCTTTAGGCAACTCTTTCATAAGTGTTGGGATATGCAAGCCTAAAGCAACGCTTTTATAGGAGTTGGCAAAAGTCTAGTCCTAAGACGACACTTTTGGGGCAAGTGTTGGTATAGATTGGACTTTAGCAACTCTTTGTATAAGGGTTGGTATATGCATGCCTAAAGCAACGCTTAAATAAGAGTTGGCTTTGTCTAGTCCTAAGACGACACTTTTGGGGCAACACTTTCCTAAGGGTTGGGATATGTATGCCTAAAGCAACGCTTGAATAAGAGTTGGTTTTTATCTAGTCCTAAGACGACACTTTTGTGGCAACATTTCCTAAGTGTTGGGATAGACTATGTTTTGGCCAACTCTTTGTATAAGGGTTGGTATATGTATGCCTAAGGCAACGCTTGAATAAAAGTTGGCTTTTGTATAGTCCTAAGACGACACTTTTGTGGCGACATTTTACTAAGTGTTGGGATAGACTATGCTTTGGCCAACTCTTTGTATAAAGGTTGGGATATGTATGTCTAAGGCAACGCTTGAATAAAAGTTAGCTTTTGTATAGTCCTAAGACGACACTTTTTTGGTGACACTTTCCTAAGTGTTGGGATAGACTATGCTTTGGCCAACTCTTTGTATAAGGGTTGGGATATGTATGCCTAAGGCAACGCTTGAATAAGAGTTGGCTTTTGTCTCGTTCTAAGACGACAGTTTTGTGCGACACTTTCTGAAGTGTTGGGATAGACTGGCCAACATATGCTTTAGCCAACTCTTTGTATAAGGGTTGGGATATGCATGCCAAAGGCAACGCTTAAATAAGAGTTGGCTTTGTCCAGTCCTAAGACGATATATATTTTCCTAAGTGTTGGGATAGACTTGCCGACATACGCTTAGGTTAACTTTTTATATAAGGGTTGTGATATGCATGCTTAATGCAACGCTTAAATAAGAGTCAGCTTTGTCCAACACTATGCCTACACTTTTGGGCCGACACTTTCTTAAATGTTGGGATAGACTAGCCAACATACACTTTGGCCAAATCTTTGTATAAAGGTTGGTATATGCATGCCTAATGGGTTTAGGGTGTTTAGGGTTTAAGGTTTAGGGTTTATGATTTAGGGTTTAGGGTTTAGGGTTTAAGATTTAAGAGTTGGCCTAAATCCCCCAAATCATTCATCTTCTATTTATTAAAAATTAATAAATTTTATACTGATATAAGCGATTAATCTCAGATTTTTTTAATATGAACTGTATTGAGATATAAGTTTAACTTAAAGGTTTCGTTGTTAGCTTCTATATTTAGGTTTTAGGGTTTAGGGTTTAAGGTTTAGGGTTTAGGATTTATGGTTTAGGAGTTTAGGGTTTAAGGTTTGTGGTTTAAGGCTTAGGATTTTGATAAAAACGTCACAGAAAATCATTTTATTTTAAATTAAACGGCGTCGTTTTGCTCTCGGTATTCTCACCCATCATCCAATTGTCTATCATGTATTCTTTTCGGCACGTAGACAAAATTTGAAAGTAAAAATATAAAAAAATATATGTTAAAAATAAAAAATATTAAAATACTATTATTTAAAATAATTTTAAATTTTTTTAGCATATGATTGATTGTTTTTTAATTTATATATTAAATAATTTCTTATATAATTGTAAAAGAGATAATATTAATTTTAATATATTAAAATTATGATTATAGTTTAAATTATTTAAGAGATAATAGATAAACTTTATATATATTAAAATTAAAAAAATTGCTAACCCATGTATCTCTAGAGAAACAAAATTAATTAGTAAATTGAAAATTTTAGTGAATTTGTTTGATGTGATGCATATCTAATTTATTTCTTTAATTTTTTAGTGTTGTAAATATTACGGGTTTATCTTTCTTTTTTTGGGGGATTATTTAATTAATAAACATAATATTTATAGTGTTTTATATTCCAATATTAATGACTTAAAATAAATGGATAAAATGAAATGATATGTGAAATACACCAAAGAGGTATGAGTTTGAGAAAAAAAAAAGAGATACAGATAATGTGATAGTGTTATTTGAGTAACAATTAAGTTTTTTTTCAATAACATTACTTTTCTGAAATTTGCCACTCACTATTTCTAAAATAGGTTGGCTAAATGAAAATTATAAAAAAAAATTGAAACAAGTAAATTTAAAATACAACTTTGAAAGTATTGAGTGTAATAGTAAAATATATTATATTTTATAAAGTGAATAAATTCAAATTTTAAAAATAAAATTTTTGAAGTCTTGAGTTTCGAAACATACATAAAGATTATTTTAGTTACGTAAATTCAATGTTATTTTAGTTACGGTACAAGTAAATATAATGAGAATAATAATTAGGATCAAGAATGTAATTAAAACTAAAGTAATAATAAAGTAAAGTTTAATTTATAAGCAAAATCAAAATTAAAGACATGGTTGTGTTTGTGGAGACTTGATTTGTCTGGAAATACAAAGAAAACACTTCAAACAAAATAGTGTTTCAGAGTCAAACATTCCAAAGCACTCTCAAACAACTAAGTTAAGCTTCTATCTCTCTCACACAGTTTACTCCGCTCCTCTTCTCCTTTTCATGGTCTTCGCCTTTCCTAACAGGTATTTCTTCCTTCCTTTTGGTTTTTCTTTTTCCTTTTCTTTATATTTAAGACAAAACCCCAGATCTATTTGTTTTTATTATTTTCCGTTTCTCATGTTGATTCATTCGTCTTTATTTTTTTTAAAATTTTGCATAACAAAGTCAAAGATTGTGAGAAATGAAATGGGTATCCCTAAAAAGCTTGATTTCTGTGTTATTTTTGTTTCACATAGGACATTGTTGTTATGCATGAATAAGGATGGAGTAGAATGTTATGGGTATTTGCTGGTTGTGGTGGTCTTTTGAGATGGGATTTGTTATTTGATTTTCAATAGACAAATGCAAATTAAAAATTATAAACATCTTTTAGTTCTATTGTGGCGTGTTTGTGTTGATGATTGATTGAAAATTATAAACAGTAATAATCTGATTGAAATTACCTTTGTTCTGTCTGATTTCAGCATGATATATAGTTTTCATACATTTGCATCCCCTTATATATAGTTTCCAAATACTAAACAAACTGAACTAAACTTCAGGCTAGTGTAAAGGAACTAGATATTGTGATTACTGAATTTTAATTATGACCATATTTAAGAATGCAAATCAAAACTATATATATTGTGTATATGGCCCAAATGGAGCCACTGATGTTCAACTTCAGGAGGCATCATCGACAGTAAGCATTAATATTTTTCCGAAAAGAGTACAGACACCATTAACCGAACAAATACCATTGCCTAAACTGTAGAGTCCAAACAAAAACCTTAAAATGCCCCACATTTTAAATTTGTTTTGCAACACCTTGGTGAATGTTTGCAAGACTTTATTGGGACCTTCCAAAATAGTTGATTGCTTTATAATTTCAGGGAGGGAAATAGTCTCATTGATGTACTGGCTAGAAAGGGCAGCACTCTTAGTTTGCTTTGTAAGAGACTTTTCTAAAGACTATGTTTATCTATGTCGAGCTTTATGCTCCAGTTTGTTAAAGCTGATATGGGTGGTAGTGTTATGTTTAGAGCTGCTTTTTAATTTATTAATGAAGTACCAAAAAAAGTGAAATCATTGATTAATTCATTAATTTGCATGTTTTAAATTAAAATTTTATCAACTTATAATTAAATTTCAACTTATATAAATAATAATATTTTATAATCAATTAATAGCATAAACATAAAAGTAGTAATAAATCATTTATAATACAAGATAAAAATATTATGCATAAAATAATAAATGATAAAACATATTTGCCCTTCTTAATTGAGCTTGCCTCATATGAAGGTTTTTTGAGCTACGTTGTTGATGGTATTATTTTTTTGAATTTTTCAGGCTAAATTAAAGATCCCGAAGCATGAATAATGGCATATACTTTTTACAATAATTGAGATATAGTTTGATATAACCAAAAGGTTAGTTAACCTTTTCTTTTCTTTTCTTTTTCTTTCTGTTTTTTAGATTTAGGTTTAAAATTTTTCTATCTTTGTAGTTTGGACTATTTTATTTAGGAATTTAGATATTATTTGTCATAAATTTTAATATTATTTAATTATCATAAAGATAAATTTTATTTATTTTAATATTTAAATTTGTTATTTTATTTCTGGATTAGGTAGTTCTAGTTTAGGTTAGTTTACCAGAAAGCCCATCTCTTTTCACACATGAACCTTATAGTTAGGCATTCATAGATACTCTATTTTAATATTAATTACTTTAACAGATGGTGGATAAAAGTTGGATAGATGCTCCAAGATTTAGCACCAATCACCTAGCTGGAATAGAAAGATTTCTATCATTTACAATTGGAAAATCACTTTCTAACAGAAAAATATATTGTCCGTGCCATCGTTGCAATAATAGGATATTGCACGAACCACATATTGTGGGTCAGCATCTTCGTCTTTATGGTATAATAAAAGAATACAAGCATTGGATTTTTCATGGAAAATCCATTGAAAGAACATCGGTGCAAATCGACCAAACCATGAGAACTTCTCCGTCAATTTGTACGTTGTCACAAGATAACGAAGCCGATTTAAGAGATCTCATAACGGATGCTCTAGGTATCAACATCCCAACTCTTAATGAGAGTTTTGACGGAGTTTCAAGCGAGTTTTAGAATAATGGTCGGGAGTATGATGTTAATAAGTCCCAAAGGACTGCGGAAAGAGCAAATACTCTTCTAGATGATTGTGATATTCCACTGTATCCCGGTTGTGTCAAGTTCTCATGCGTCTCATTCCTACTTCGGCTTTACCACTTCAAATCACTTTTTGGATGGTCAGAAAAATCTTTGACATGTTTATTAGAGTTTTTAAATGAGGCATTTCCAGATGGAAACACAACCCCGACTACATACTATGAAGCAAAGAATAAGAATTCTGCACCAAATC
Organism: Gossypium hirsutum; assembly: GCF_007990345.1. NCBI lineage: Eukaryota > Viridiplantae > Streptophyta > Magnoliopsida > Malvales > Malvaceae > Gossypium > Gossypium hirsutum. The sequence goes on along the minus strand of NC_053433.1, from coordinate 93,500,341 downwards.
TTATGTACGTGAAGATTGATGCATGCCCAAATGATTGTATGTTATATTGGGGCGATGCTAGTAAAAAGATCAGTTGTGATGTTTGTAAAAGCTCAATGTGGCAATCTTCTAATAAGTTGGATGCAGATGAACAAGTTGATGGTAGTTGTCGCCGTCCTAAGCCTGCCAAGGTATTACGGTACTTTCCTTTGATTCCTAGACTTAAAAGATTATTTCAATCTTCCAAGACATCACAATCCATGAGATGGCATAAAGAAGGACAAACCAAAGATGGTATATTGAGACATCCAGCAGACGATTCTGCTTGGGATGCGTTTGATAAGAGGTTTCCTGATTTTGCATCTAATCCTCGCAATGTTAGGCTAGGTTTGGCTAGTGACGAATTCAATCCATTTCGAACAATGAGTACAAGTCACAGTACATGGCCCGTACTTCTTATTCCTTATAATTTGGAACCTTGGGCATGCATGAAACAATCATCACTGATACTCTCAATGGTTATCCCTGGTGAAAAAGGACCTGGCAACGACATTGATGTCTACATGCAGCCTCTAATTAAAGAGTTGAAGCAACTGTGGACAGGAGTTGATGCTTTTGATTCATCAGCTTCCAAATCTTTCACTTTACGGGCTTGTCTTCTTTGGACAATCAATGATTTCCCAGCTTACGCCAATCTTGCAGGGTGGAGTACAAAAGGTCAGGTTGCTTGCCCAATATGTGCTGAAAAAACTGAATCTCGATGGCTACAGTATGGTCGGAAGTTCTGTTATATGGGTCATCATTGATGGTTATCAGCTGAACACCCATTTCGAAAACAGAGTCGTGAATTTGATGGAACTATAGAGTTTGGGGTAGCTCTTATACCACAATCTGGGGAAGATATCTTAAGGGAAGTTGAATGTGTAAATTTTATTTACGGAAAAGCTCGAAAGAGGGATAAAGAAGAACTAGATGAAGGGTTGATAGAACTTGATGTAGACGAGGGGTGTAATTTGGTTAACAACTTTGAAGAATTGGTAGAGGGAGGTGAAACAAATCTTATAAATCAAGACAGGACTTTATGGAAGAAAATGAGTATATTTTTTGACTTGCCTTATTAGCGTTACAATCTACTTCGGCATAACTTGGATGTCATGCACATCGAGAAGAACGTATGTGACAATATCGTTGGCACCCTTCTTAATCTATCACGCGGTGGTAAAGATAATATATCAAGGCACGCAAGGACCTACAAGATATGGGCATCAGAAGTTATCTTCATCCAAAAACGAGAAACGGGAAATAGTATCTTCCGCAAGCATGTTACACTCTTGCATCAAAGGAAAGAGATATTTTTCTTTCCATTTTGAAGAACTTGAAGGTACTAGATGGTTATGCATCAAACATATCTCGATGCGTGAATTTGAAAGAGCACAAGTTGAGCAACCTTAAAAGTCATGACGGTCACATTCTTATGCAAGATTTGCTTCCTATATGCTTAAGAGGAGTTGTAGAAAAGAAGGTGCTAAGTGTTATTACAAATCTATCAGATTTCTTTAAGAGATTATGTGCAAAAAGTCTTGATCCACAAGAAGTTGATCAACTTCAAGTACAAGTCGTATTAACACTTTGTGAAACGGAGAAAATATTTCCTCCAAGTTTTTTCACAATTATGACTCATTTAATTATTCATTTGCCGATGGAGGCTAAGCTTGGTGGACCTGTTCAATACAGGTGAATGTACCTGATTGAAAGGTATATGAAATATATCAATAAAATTTCACAATACTTTATTTTTATTATTTTAATATAGAATATAATAAGTATGTAAAAATAAATGTATGTGATGTAGGTATCTTATGGGATTGAAAGCTTTGGTGCAAAATAGAGCTTATCCCAAAGGTTCTATTGCTGAAGGGTACATAGTTTCAGAATGTCTTACATTTTACTCCCGTTATTTTTCTGATGTTGAAACTATATTTTCCCGTCCTCCAAGGAATGATGGATATATTCAAAAATGGTACATTTTCTCTTCTAGAAGACGTCCAATTGACACCATGAACACAAAGATATTGGACATGCGATCTCTTGCACAAGCAAACCGCTATGTTTTATTGTATAGCGATAAGTTATCACCATATCGTCAGTGAGTTTCCTGAAGAAAATCTTGTCATTCGATTCTTTTTTTTAACCAATAGACAAATAAAGTTATCACAAAATTTGTATACATTTTGACAACATTTTTTCGCAAATTACTGAATATATTATAGGGAACTTTTGGAGTCTGAGCGAGCTATTTATGGTGGCATTCAAATTAGTAAACGCACAGAGGACAAATGGTTGGTTGAAAAGTTCCCAATATGGCTTGCGAAATAAGTAAACTGTCACTATTAAAATAATTTAGTCAAATATCTATATAATGAGAAAACATTGTAGAAATTTGATCATAGAATAATAGTTAATTGATTTCCTACTATATGGTTAGATTCCAAAGATGGAAGTTGAACAAGTTGATGCTGATGTAATTGCTCTTGCTTGAGGACCACATAAGGTGGTTTCCACATATGATGGACTTATAATTAATGGTTTTAAGGTCCATACTAAAAAAATTGAGCAACATCGTAAGACTCAAAACAGTGGCATGATGGTTTTTGCTGACGGGAGAAACTATTATGGCAATTGCATTGAAATTATCGAGCTAAACTATTATGAAAGGTTTTGGGTTATTATGCTTAGATGTGATTGGGTGAATATTAAATCTCCTAGAAGTATGAAGAAGGATGCTAATGGTTTTATTATGGTGAAATTTTCTAAGCTTATCCATACAGGGAATCGTGATTCGGACGATCCGTACATACTGGCTTCTCAAGCGAAACAAGTATTTTATGTTGAGGATGGCAAGAGTGAAGGATGGCTCCATGTTATCAGAGTAACGCCAAGAGATTTGTTCAATCTAGGCGTTGAAACCCCTGTAGAAGATGATGAATATCCGCAGTGTAATAATCATATTGTAACTTAATAATTTTAGTTTTAATTTGAACAAGAATGATGTTTTGAAGTGCAAAGATTTAGTATAATTGACATTTTTAATGCAGTATAGCAGAATGAATTTCCCCTGTTTCTCCTTTTTCTATTTTTCTTTATTTATAAATTTTTAGAGTTCAATTTGCTGTTTTATTCAACCTGTTAATTCTCAAAAATAGTTGACTTTTAAAGTTTCATTCTTCTTTCATCTTGGTTCTGGTTAATCTGCTTTGCTCCATCTTACTCATAGGGGTAATGTCTATAATGATTTAGCAAGTCTGCATAATTTTTTTGATTGTTCTTGACGCAATTGAATCAATCGATTCCTCATTGTATGCATGGTGGATTGGTATATATATTAACTGAGTTAGATTTTTTACAAATTCACAAGCATGTTTTTCCTCCTTGTGTTACATTTTAATGGTTAATACTTGAACTGTGCCATAAGAAATATCAGGTGGTAGAAGGGAGGCACTTGAATCTGGAAGAACTCATGTGGTTAGGCCCAAAGGTAGGCACCAAGCAACCGTAATTTGGTTACATGGCCTTCGTGATAATGCTTCAAAGTATTGCTTTTTAAAATTCCTACTTTTAGTTTTTGGGAAATAAATTTAACTTTACTTTCTTAACATCAGTAATTTAACTTAGTTTCTCTTAGGAAAATAAAACAATTTAATTTTCAAATTTCGCATTTCTCCTAAAGTGTCAAATACAAAAGGAAGAAATATTATATATGTATATTCTATTTGGTAGGTGTATGCATGTCTAGCTCTTCCCTTCCCTGAGCAGATTTAGCTTGCCTTTGATTCTTTTTAAAACTCAAGTATAGATTTTGATAAGACTCCATTATTCCGGCCATAACCCACCTAAAAGTTTCTAACGATTAAAGCTTCAATGAGATAGAGAATGACAGTATGTATTATATAATATTATAAACTGAATTAGCAATGGATTTTGATGTGTTATTTATCTAATTTATTTATTTAATTTTGGTTCACATCCCATTGATGTGCATCAAATGTTGTTGATGTAAAAAAACGGAGAAATCAAATATCTTAAAGCCATCTTCTTCCCTGTAAGAAAGAAACATTAAAGAAATCAAATACTTCACAACTAGGGTACATAGTAAATTTTGTTATGGTATTTCATTTTTTAAGTATAAATTTAATTTATTTATGTGAGGTACATATTACTAATCATATTATAATTTGTTTAAGTTTGATGTGTTATTTGTTAATTTTAATTTATTTATAAAAAATAATTTTTTGGTTATTATTTTGAAAATTGAATAGAATATAAATTTATGTAAATATTCAAATATTTGCTTCTCTTTTGTTGTTTTGTTGGATATTTCCTTGGGCTGTTTTATTTTTGGGTTGTTTTTATTCAAATATGCAAATTTATTTACCCTTTTTGCTTTTTTTTGTTTTGTTTTAATAGAATGCAGTACAGATTCTCCATCTTTTGACAAACCCTAAAATCTAAAATAAAAAGTAAGTCTTGCTCAGTTTACAGTAGGTTTCAAGTTTCCTGGGAGTAGAAAGTTTAAAATTCATATTTTCCCGGTTTTTCCTCCTCCTCAAAACTTATGATTTTCTTTTCAATGCTGTGCTGGGTGCTTCGTCGTTAATCATCAACTGTTTGTTTTCTAGGAAAATGATTGGCAAAAGGCGAACATTAAAAGGTGTACGATTCTCTTCGAGGGGCTCTTCGACAGGTTCGAACGCCTTGGGAAGTGTTGCTACCGATAGTCAAAGCACGGGAGATGAAACTCCAACTCAATCAGTAGAGGGAGTACCTGCAACTCTGGATGGTACATCCATTGGCTTCTGTTTGTTTTCTAGTTTTCATTTTGTTCACAATATACAGAGAAACAGGTAAATTTCGGCTTTAACTTTGTGTTTGGTTTTTTGCCCCACTGATCTTTCTATTTGTTTTTTGTTTTCTAGTTTACTTGCAATTACTGTTTTATTCAAATATCTAATGAAATTTGAGCTTTACTAATTTTATTTGATTATGATATATATTTTCCCTAGGTATAACAAAAGTGCAAAACTGTTATAAATTTTGAAAATTTCAATCTTTAAACTAAAAGTGTTTTTTTGTTTTTCTTCATTTATCTTCCTAGAAATTGCAAAATTTTAAAACATAATAATTTAAGTCGGTAATTTTACTTATTAAAGTGTTTTTAAAGCATTTGCTATTTAGAATAAGATAGTATTACAAATATTTGATACTTTGATGTCTATGCATTAGTTAATATTTGATGTATGAATTATATATAAAGCAGAGTGAGTTCAATTTTTGCATGTTCTAATCCGTTCAATACTTTATCCTTGTCTTTTGAACCGATTCACTCTCAAGTTTTATTGCTTTAAAGTAATCTGTTGAAATGGATTTATTTTATACACAAAGAAAGGATAGAAGTAAATAAAATGTAGTTGATCTTGCAAACATACATATGCGTATATAATTTTCCAGTTTGCAATTAAAACTATATGTTTGATCTTACAATTGAATGTTTTGCTCTGTGCTTCACGTTCGACCAGTTAGTGTTGCATTTTTAACTTCCAAAAACTCCGTTTCATCTTTTCTCTAATTGAAATGTAATTGATAATACTGTAAAAGTAATTCCATTGCATTAAAATAAAAAATGTGACTTATAGTGTCGAAGAATTTTACATTCTCGAATATAGAGTTAGAAACCTTATAGTCTAATGCTAACATTTTTATTTGTTAGTTTGGCCTCATCGTAATATCAGCTACGTGAGTAATTTTGTATCTTAAAATACTACATTGGTGGTGGAATTAATGAAATTTCTTTGAACTAAAATAATAGAGGAATGGTGAATGGTGAGAGCATAAGTATAAGATATAATTTACAAGCAGTGGTAAAATAAGAAAAGAAAAGGTATAGCTGTTTCAATGTAGATAAAGAGAATAATAAATAAAGAAAAGGTATAGCTGTTTAAATGGTGAGAGCATAATTATAACATGAACGTATTATGTGTTTTTTATGATAAATAAAATCTTTTATTATGCTTTTATATAATTAAGAGTGGTTTTTTTTCTTTTTTACATATACACAATTTGCTTCTGTATTGTATTTATTTTTTCACATTGATACATAATTTTTTTCAATTTTCATATCTAAAATATAATTGTTACTTTTGACAGAGACTACTAAGGGTACTAAGAGAAAGTGAGGGCCTACAAACATGAAAGACATATGGAATCTTCAACCTGGAACTCGTATAGTAGTAGATGCCAACCAATATGGCCAGCCTATTGGGAAGGAAGCGTCCAAATTGGCTGAATTTCTCGGTACAATTGCAAGGGCTGGTTCTATATGTCCTTTAAATACAAAACATTGGAAACATCTTCCTAAATATGTGTTGGAAAACATATTGGCAATCGTTCATGTATGTAGTACATAACCATTTTCTAATTTAATGTATTGCAATAATTTTGCATTATTTGAAATTGTATGTAATGAGTACTTGTTACATTATTTTGTTATACGTGTAGGAAAAGTTTGATCTCTAAGGTAAGGTGGAGGACTCAGACATCCTCTCACATGTTGGAAAACTTTAGAAGGAGTTTAAATCGACTTTGAAAACTAGATACTAAAAAAAGATGGTCCAAGAAGGTCGACCGATTCAAGAAATATACGAAAACAATCCTCCTGGTGTGCATGATGATCAATGGAACTGGCTAGTGGAGCGATGGGGAACACCACAAGCTGCGGTATGCACTTTTATTAGATTAAATGTCCCATTTTTCCTACTTCCACTTACGATATGATCAAAGTAGTGCATAAATGCATGATTTGTTGAATGAGGCATAATAAACTTAGTTTTCCTATTACTCTCATATTTTTTCTTATTAATTTAAACAATAGGCACAATCAGAAAAGATGAAAGAATCCCGAACAAAGGTGCGTTATGCACATACTGCTGGTCGTACGGGATATGCAACCGTCAATGCACAGTTTGTAAGTATTACATATTAATAAATATGTAACTTATATTAATTATTCTGTGCTCGTTGGTGAATAATGTTAACAACTATTGTTTTGTTGTATAATAGGCTAAGAATGAAGGCCGTGAACCCTCGCATTTAGAGCAGTTTAGATTTCAACATTTGCGCAAAGATGGGAGTGACAAATTGAGTAGTGAGGCAGCACAACAAGTTTATGTAAGAAATAAATGGGTATTATTTATTTATTTATATTTATTTTTTTTTCAAAATAGATTTTTTTAATTAAAGATAACTGTAGGATGAAGCATGCAAGATGGTTAAAGACTCTATGCCAACACCTGAGAGTTCTTTCACACCTCAAGATAATACTGAATTAGAAAACGAGGTCTATACACAAGTGTTTGGCCCTGAAAATGATGGAAAAATGTTGGGATATGGATGTGGGATGACCAAATCCAGGTTGTTTGGCTATGGGTCAGTTACCCGAGGAAGCCAATCTACATCGTCCATCAGTACAATGATTGAAGAGATGAGAGCTAAACATGTCCAGCAAATACAAATAATTCAAGTCGAACAAGCAGTTCGAGAGAAAACTCTACTCGAGGAAGCAGAATCTCAATTTCGTATGGAGGCTGCAGAGCGAGAAGCTCATTTGATAGCTGAGGCAGAAGAAAGATTTATGAAATTAACTGAAATTCGAGAGGCAAAGTTCATGGAAATGTTGGATGCTCATGATAAAAAGTATAAGGCTCTCATCGATGAGTGCATGGCAAAGGGAATGTCAAGTAAGTACAAGGTTTTTCATAATAAGCATAGTAATTAAGGTGACTATTTTATAACTAGATTGCCAATAAGTTTGTTAATGGTTTAATAGACATTGATTGTTGTAATTGAATGCTATGTTCTTATTTGATGTCTTCATTGCTTGCTCAACTAATAGTTAGTGGATGTACTGATGAAAACTCTTTATTTAGCTTCAATTTATGGTTCTTTGGTTAATATTAAAATATTATTCTCATGTATTTATCTAACTTGTATAAATAGAAAATGTACATTGCTATTTTTTCAATTGAATTTCAAAGTAGCGGAGTTGATGATAAAGCCTTCAGTTCGGATGATGATGAATGAGGCTTATTGCATATTATGTATTATATATATATGTTATAGTGGTTGATGAATCCAATTGTCTCATAATTTTTTGGTGTCATCGGAATCAAGTTGACAACATGTTGCAGCCTATTGACTGCTTTTATTAGGATTTTGTATAATTTTTTATGTATGTTCGCAACATGTTGACAACTTCTATTAGAATTTGTATATAAATTACTAACTGCATTATTCAATGATAATTTGTATTTATATGATCATTTTATATTAATTAATTGTTCAATTAATATTGACTCAAACTTTTCCACACCCAATACATACAAATTTGCTCATATTTCACCAAAATAGGCTCTTAAAAATCGGGGAAAACGTCGTAAAAAATAATCATACATGAGGCAAAGATCTATTCCAACATTTTCAAGTTGCATTGGAAAAGGTCTATCCTAACTTTTTTAGGGTTGCTGTAAACAGGTCTATTTCAACATTTTTAACGTTATCTTAGACAGGTCAATCTCAACCTTTGCTAAAAGTCGCCTTAGATAAGATATATACTAATGTTTTTAAGGTTACCTTAGAAGAATCTATCGCAACCTTTTTAACGTTGCTTTAAACAAGTCTATCCCAACCTTATTTTAAGGTTGCCTTAGACAATGTCTATTCTAACATTTTTAAAAGGTTGCCTTAAACATGCCTATCCCAACCTTTCCTAAAGGTTGCCTTAGACAAGATCTATCTCAACTTTTTTAAAAAGTTGCTTTAGATAAGGTTTATACCAATTTTTTTTAAGGGTTGCTTTAGACAAGGCATATCCCAACCTTTTTACGGTTGCCTTAAATGAGTCAATCCCAACCTTTTAAAGGTTGCCATAGACGGATCTATCCCAACTATTCTTAAAAGTTGCCTTAGACAAGAACTATACAAACCTTTTTATAGTTGCCTTATACAGGTTTATAACAACATTTTTCAAAGGTTGGTCTTAACTAGGTCTATACCAACCCATTTTAAAGGTCGGCATTGACTAAGACTTTCGCAACTTTTCAATAAGCGTCGGCTTATGTTGACTTATACCGACGTTTTTTCAAAAGTGTTGCGAAGCCTGTACCAACTGCACTATATACAACCTTTTTGGAAGCGTCGGGAGAAGCGTCGCGAAGCCTATGCCAACCTTTTTTACGTCGTCTTAGGTCAAAAAAAGTGTCGCATTAGGGCATTTTTTACATAGTGTATTGTTATCATGTTTAAATACCATATGCATTATTATTGCTTTATACTATATTATTGCATGAATATTGTTAATGTTTTATATATTATCTGTTTCGTATATTCTTAACTTTTCATTATTTGTCTGTCCCGAATTTAGCATAGTATTTCATACCATAGTGCAACATCAATTTTAGTTTTCTTTTACTTTTATTTGTTCTATCTAGAAATATTTTTGTTCATGTCTTTAAATTAATTTCAATAAATAAGGCAACGTGCCGACTTAACATTAAGTCGTTGATTTCATCGCTATGTTGGGTGGATTTCGTCGGCTCATGTTAAAAAATGAACGCCCTTCTCAAAAGAAATTGAAATTTTAAAAATTCTCGTGTGTTGATCGGATCACGATTAAAATTTAAACTGAACTCGTATTTTAGAAAATTAAGACAATACATGTTTAATAAAGATACCAATTTTGGGCGTCGCGAGGGTGCTAATACCTTCCTCGTGCGTAACCGACTCCTGAACCCTATTTTCTCTAGATTTTCGCGTAGACCCAAATTCGGCCTTCATTTTTGTTCAAGAATAAGTGTTCTTCACTAAAAAAAATGATTTATTAGGTGTCCGATCACACCTAGAAAAAAGATCGGTGGCGACTCCTTTTCTCTTTAAAACCGAAATTCCATTTTCAAAATTTCAAATAATCACCTCAATTAGTGACCCAAAGCAAAAATTGTTACGTCGCTACATAAGAGATTCATCGATACCAAGAGACTGAATGATAGATAGAATAAGTAGTGCTAGTACTTCAAAACGTCTAAGTACTATAGAATATATGTCATCAGAAGATAGATTATATTTTAAAAATAATGCTATAACAAATACAAATGATAATTTAGTTTTACCCTCAAATACTCAAATAGAGGAAGATGAAGATAATATTAGTATAAGTTCAACACCAATAGGACTGAAAACAGTTCATATACCTGTCTTTCCAACTGAACCTAATAGTAATTCTAGAAACACTAGAATGGAAGAAATTCAAACTTCAACAATTATTCAACAAATGAAAATTGGAAATAGAGATGTTATTATATTTTCAAATTTCCAACCCAGAAAATATTATACATATATTGATTATATAATTATAATAAATTTTTTTTAGAATACTACTTTATATTAATGTTGTAGCAATATTTTTTAAATTTTATTTGTCGATTAGACTAAAGGAAACAAAAATTCTTCACTATATTTTATTGAAATTTTCAACTAAAATTATTTGCATGCATTTAATTTTTTGTTTTAATTATTATTTTATACTTTAAATTTAAGTATATTTTTTAAGTTGTTTATATCTCTTAAACATTATATATTAATATTTTTAATTAATACATTCTTATTTAAATAATAATAGTTTTATAAAATACAATATTAACCCGCGCATCACACGGGTAGAAAACTAGTTAAATAATTAGAAAAAGAACTAAAACTAGTTAACATTTATCTAAAATAGTTATCAATATAATTAGGATAAACTATTAAAATAGTCAATTTTGTTTGTTATTTTTGTTTGTTTCTAGTTACAATTTAGTCACTTATGTTTGAAATGTTACGTTTTAGTCACTTACGTTATTGTGTTGTAATATTCTAGTTATTTAGCCGTTAATTACCGTTAATGATGTAATAGTAAGTTGACCTGATATGTTATATCGTCATTTCAAACGAAAATTTTAGGTTAAATTCTAAAATTTGTCCCTATATTTTTTTTTGAGCAATTTAATTTTTTTCTTTTATATTCTTTTAACTTTTTTTTCATTTTCTTCTGCTTCTCCCAATTCAAAAAAAAAAGTATAAGGACTAGTTTTAACAAATGACAAACATAAAAAAATTATGTTAAAAGAAACGGGGGAGGGAAGAAAACAGAGGGAGAAATAGAAGATAATGAAAAATAAAAAAAATAAAAAAATTAAATTGTTTAAAATAAAAAAATATGGGGACCAATTGTATGAATTAACCTAAAATTCTTATTTAAAATAATGATTTAACGTGCAATGTCAACTTACAATTACACCGTTAACGGTAATTAACGACTCAGTGACTAAAATGTTACAACGCGATAACGTAAGTAACTAAAACGTAATATTTCAAACATAAGTGACTAAAATGTAATCTGAAATAAACAAAAGTGACTATTTTAATAATTTACTCATATAACTATTTGGATTATTTAATAATATTATAAAATTATAGAAATTAAATAATATGAAATTAAAATAGAAGAATTAAATAAAAAAAATTAAAATCATAATTTAATTTTTGATTTTAATTTTTGACCGATGCCTGTTTACTACAGTGACAAGCAGTTAAATACGTTTGAATAAAGTTTCGAGTTTGAGTATTGTTAAATGTAGCCAATGTCCAGGTTTGTCCATAATGGGGTCCAATATGACAACCAATTCACGGAATGGCTAGAAAAGAGAGGGAGAAAAACGTGAAATAGTGTAGACAGACTGATACATAGAAACTGCTTGGTTTTATTACCAAACAGATAATTGAAGCAGCTGGTTCAGAAAATCCGATCAGATTAGATTGTGCAAAACGTATCATTGTTGATTTTTGAAGAACCGAAGGACTTGATTGTATACAATATCCTTGGCGTTGGTTCCCATGATGAAATCGGCATGGGCGTAATCTTTGATGAACTGAACCATGAGCTTGTCCTCATCATGGAACTTGAGGCTGTCCAGCAATAGTAGAACATCTTTAACATCTGAAAGAGCGTCTTGGCCGCCGTAGCTGATGAAGATGGGAAGGTTTCGTGGGATTGCAGAGATGTTGTAAACTGGTGGCTTGGCTTCTCCGTAGTGCATCCGGTTATAGTCCGGTCTGCCGTAGTTGTATTTCGCTATAACTCCGTCTCGGACAGCTGTAATTTTCATCACCTACTCTTTAGTCATTTACAAGTCTCGTTTATGACAATTCTGAAAGGCTAGAACACATATCTAACATCATCATATAGATGATGGAAAAACCGGGTTCCAGGACATTACGTATCGGGATTTGATCGTTACCCTAGCGTACGCTTATTAAGCTCTTTAGTAAGAGTCTGAAACTATACGTACATGAGGACGACAGCAAATCCCGAAGAAATGTTATTACGTTCTAGAACCCGATTTTTACGTGTGCAAACAACATGGAGGAAATGCTACAAGGAGATTTGGGTTTCATAGACTTACTCTGTGCCAAGTGAACCATGTTTTTGGTTGCTGTGGATTGAGGCTCATTCTTTATGAAAAGATCAACGGTTGAAAAATTGAGACAGCAATTTTTTCCTCGAATTTACAATAACAAAATGAATTCAGCATTTTTTCTCACAACTAATTCTATTCCAATGCATTGATTTGATTGTATTCAAATAATGAATCTCATAATCTACAAATATATTAGTTACATCCGAGTTCGAGTAACATAGGAAAGCTGTGTATGGTGTATTGCAAGCATTAAGATTGAAGAAGTTGAGCATGGATTTAGTACCAGTAATAGCAGTTAATAGGTCATAGCAGTCAACTCCAGGGTAATTGCATAAACGCTTGAGAAAAGCTGATGCCTTCTGTCTGTCAAGAGCAGAGAAAAACAGGATCTAAGCTCTTGATTCACATGAAATCGTTTTCGGTTGGCTTGTGTTTGTGAACATATCTGATGCTATTGCAGCCGTAATCTTATGTTCCCACCGTTATTTTAAATGGTTAAACATAGTTAAAATTAGGAGTAAGTATTCGATCGAGTCGAGTAAAATTTTTTGACTTACTCGAGTTAACGAATTCTATTTTAACAATCAAATTCAATTTGAATTTTTTTTGAATCGAGTTAAATCAAGTAAAAGAATTTCAAATTGAGTCGAGTTAATAAATCCTATTATTTATACTCAATGTTGTGTTTATATGGACTGATTATTTAACTAGTAGATGAAGTATAAGCTTTTAGGTTAATTTTGAGTAAAGGAAAGAAAAAAGGAAAGTAGGAGGATTCGGAAAAGAAAGTAAGACTAATGGATAAACATTTATGAAAACGACGGTAATTTTGATTTTTAACTTAATAATTTTGACTTTTAATTTTAGAAAACATTTATTAAAATGATGTAGTTTTTCTTTTCTTATTCAAATTTCCAGATAACTCGAATTAAGAGTGAGTTTTCGAGTTAAATTAAAAATATTAAACATGTTAAATTAAAATCTTGTTACAATGTAACTATTTCTATGTTAGAACATATAAATTTGAAGCTAAATATATTTGAAAACTTTTTTAAAACAAAATAATAAAAAAATAAAATATTTTAGTATGATAGAGTTGAATCATTAATTAACTTATTTATATTCCAAAATTATTATTTTATAAAATTTTTAAAATTTAACTTTTTTATATAAACTTTAGATTTTTTAAAAAATTTACAATTTTTTTATAAAGTCCAAATTTTTAGAATTTTTATAAATATTTTGAACTTTAAAAATTATTTTCAATTTTTGAAAATTATTTTTATTTTTTTAATTTTTGTTAAGAGAGACTAATTTGTTAATTTTTAAAATTGACAGGGACAAAAAGTATATTTACACTAATCTGTTATTTGAATTATTCAAGCTATTCGAATGCTAAAATTCAGATTGAAATTCAAAATTTATTATTGAGTTGACTCGAATAATTTGAATAACTTAATTCGATTAACTCGAAATTCAAATTTTTTTATTTTTTCAAATCGAATTGAGTTTTGGTTAGCTAGGGTTTATTCTATTCTATAAGAAAAACAACAGGTTTTGAGCTATTGATTCTCACCCTTTTGGATTGAATTCGGCTACTCCGAACCAAGTAGTGATCTGCTTGCCAAAACCAATGAAATGTTTAAAACATTAGTATAGTGTTGTTAAAAGTTGAATGAAGAGAGTATTCCTTACTTACGGACCTCACCAACAAAGGCTTTAGCAGCAACCATGCCAAGTGCAGTATTCATGTGGCTCAAGTATGCAATCGGGCTTAGAAACGCTGCGGATTTCAGCGTGTCTGCCTGATGCCCCTCTGAGAATGATGCCAGACCTATAAGAGTTCCCTGTCAATCACAATGTCCCCATTATATTCGTATTGTTGCTCATGTTGAATGATGTATTTTGAAGACAAATAACAAAGAGTGGGACATCTCACCAGGGAATGACCAATGTAATGAATCTTCTGCTGCGTCTGGTTGAAGACAAAATCAAAAACAGCTGGTAGATCGAAACTCACCAGTTCATCCCACGACCAATTCCAGAACTCCTGCCACTTTCAACAATCAGTTTTAAGTTTTTTCTGACATTTTTATTACAGATGAAAAAAACAGGAAAGGAAAGAAGAAAACCGCCTGGGCGGAATCAAGGGAAACATGTTTCCTGCAGAATCTGGTGCCTCTGGTGTTGGCAATCCAGACATCGAATCCATTATCGGCCAAAATCATTGGTAGATTTTGTTGTGGTGAATTCAGGAGCCATGTCATTCCATCCTGACAAACCAACCCAAATAACACAATAATCATGCATCTAAACGTGGCCTGTTTCATGCCATAATCAGTTTCGGTGCGTAAATCAAGCCTAATCTTTTCTTTAAATTTTAAAAAAGTTATCCTTGAATGGGGTGAATTAAAGTGTCGTCTTGGGTCGACAAATTGAGTGCACGGCACATGTTCTTCTTTATTTGAGCCTTTTAACTTTTTAATTTACTCATCCATTTTTCCCTTCCCACCCAAAGACTACCTTTGTTTTAAGATTAAACTCAATTCAAGGTACTCGAATATTGGGTGGAGGACTCACCACAAGGACACCATGTTGTATGAGTATAGGCTGCTTCTTGATTCCAGCATTACTGTTCCCTTCAAAACGTCGCTCTGGAATTCTTTGCATGCTAAGGATATATCCATCTTTTGTTTTCACCTGCAAAAACAGTTAATTAATTAATCTAAAAGTAACACCAACCGAAAACTTTGTATCAATGTTGTTCATACTTCATGTTCTTGGCATTTGTAACCATGGATAGTCACCGAGGTGGCGCATATCCCATTGACTGCTGCTGAACCATCATTGCTGAGGAACGAACCACGGGTCGAGCCATATGCTTCATGAGGCTGGACCACCAAGGCCAGTAATAAGCTCAAGGAGGCCAAACTTAAGAGCTCACTAGGAGCCATAACTTGCTAGTTTTTTTTTTGTTTTTTTTTGGGTATTTCTTTGAGGCTAAAATCAATGGCTATACAATTATATATAAAGACAAAGGAAGAAGATAAAGAAGCAGAAGGAGTGGGAAAAAGGTTACTGGTTTTCTTTTATGTATATAATTCCTTGCACTTAGAACTGTCAACTAAGATTTCCAGGCTTAAAATATGGGGGCTTTTTACAATATTTCCTGTGAGAAGGGAAGCGAAAGTGGGACCAGAGATGAAGCTTTTCTTTTAAAAAGAAAATTTATCATTTAGATTTATAAGTGAATTATTCATTTTGTGAAACTGAGCTGAATCGGTGAATTATTACATTCGGTTTATCATTTAGATTTATAAGTGAATTATTCATTTTGTGAAACTGACCTGAATCGGTGAATTATTATATTCGGTAGCCGTTCCATGCATCTATCAAAGAAATCATCTCCCTCTCCCCTCTCTTTCGCTCTTTCTTACACACCCATTAGGGATTTTTTCAACTTATAAACTTGAATGAATGCATGTGCAACGTGACTGGTTAGGATAATTTTTTGTCAACCCTAATCCAAATTTTCAATAAATTTCCAAACTTACCTCATCCCAAACCTTATTTAATATATTACCACTAACTCCCATTCAAATCCCGAAATCATTTTCTCAATCCTGCCTCGTTGGTGTGAAACCCAAATTTTACAAAAAGAAAAAGTTTTATGTTATGTTAAATTTTATAAAATTAAGATGTAATAAAAAATAAAAATATTTATAAAATTATATGTGTTGTAAAATCTTATAAAATTAAAAGATTATAATTTTGAAATTCGTGTGTTGGCCCCTACTTAGAAGTCTACTAGAGATCAGAAATTGTTGAATAAAGAATAAGATATTTCTTTTTTCCCTTTCAAGTGATCGAAAAATAAAGAAATAGTTAATATATTCAAGAAAATTACTTATTTACAAAATACCATCTCAACGTATCCTATTTCATTAGATTCGGGATGTGAGATGGTTCCGAATTGGATGAATTGGGCCGTTCCAATAAGATTTCATTCTTGAACAAAAATCCATTTTTTGATTCATTTCATCTATTCCATGACCAGAACAGGAGGGAATACATGTTGTACCACGATTTTGAATCAATGCCAGATTTAATCACTCTATTAATAACCGAGTCAGATCTAGTGTATTATAAAGGATTTGCCTTTTCTATTGATTCTTATGGATTGGATAAAAAACATTGACCTGATAGTCAAAGTGTTCATTGTTTCAAGTGTGGGCCTTTTTATTAAAATAACCCCTTAATTTTAATTAAGTACCAAAATGACCCACTTTTTTAATTAAACACCAAAATGACCTGAAATCTACAGTAAAAGTTGGTGGAGCCAAATTATATGGCGCCACCAACTTGCCACGTCAGCAGGGAGCATAAAAAATTAATTTTTGGTTGGAGCCATGTAGAATGGTGCCACATGTATAAATACCAGAAAAATACTGAAATTTTTGAAAACATGGGAGGATTTCAAAAAAATTAACCATTTTTTTGGTGGAGCTGGCGCCACCTGATTCTGCCATGTCAGTCCTTGTTTTTTTTTTTACTTTTTGACTTTTACTTTTTTTATCTTTTATTTATTTATTTATTTTATTATTATTATTTTTAAAAATTTTAAAATATATATTTGAAATATTTTATTAATATATATTTTTTACATTTTAAATATATATTTTTAAATTAATTTTTTAAATTTTAAATATTATTTTTTAAATATTTAAATATTTTAAACTTTCAAATTTGTTATTAGTTTTTATAATAATTTAAATATTATTTAATTTGTTTTATAATATTTTAAATTATGATTTTTAAATTATTTTTAAAGATATTCAAACCATTTTTAAATTCTATTTAAAAGTTAAAAATAATATTTTATTTAAAAAGTGAAATTTAAATTAATAAAAAAATTAAAAAATATTTTTCAATTTCTAAAAATACTGCAAGTTTTGGAAAAATAGGAGACTTAAAAATATTTTTTTAACTCTCCTGCTGAAAAATATTTTTTAATTTTTTTATTAATTCAAATTTCACTTTTTAAAATAAAATATTATTTTTAACTTTTAAATAGAATTTAAAAAATGGTTTGAATATCTTTAAAAATAATTTAAAAATTATAATTTAAAATATTATAAAATAAATTAAATAATATTTAAATTATTATAAAACTAATAACAACTTTGAAAGTTTAAAATATTTAAATATTTTAAAAATAATATTTAAATTTTAAAAAATTAATTTCAAAATATATATGTAAAATTTAAAAAATATATATTAATAAAATATTTCAAATATATATTTCAAAATTTTTAAAGTTAATAATAATAAATAAAGACAAAAAGACAAAAGAAAAGTCAAAAAGTCAAAAAGTAAAAAGTAAAAAGTAAAAAAAATAAGGACTTACATGGTCTGGCGGCGCCATTTAAGTTGGCTCCATCAGAAAAATGGTTAATTTTTTTGAAGTCCTCTCATGTTTTCAAAAATTTCAGTATTTCTTTGGTATTTATACAGGTGGAGCCATTCTATATGGCTCCACCCAAAAATTAATTTTTTATACTCCCTGCTGATGTGGCAAGTTGGTGGCACCATATAATTTGGTTCCACCAACTTTTACTGTAGATTTCAAGTCATTTTAGTGTTTAATTAAAAAAGTGAATTATTTTTATACTTAATTAAAATTGAGGAGTTATTTTAATAAAAAGACCTTCAAGTATGACTTGGATTTGAATCGTGTTAGTCGCATTGTTGTTTTTCCTCTAAAAAAAAGTTATAATTTTAAAATATTAGAAGAGGAGCATTTTAGTAATATATAATAATAGATTGGAGAATTTTTCTTAAATTCGACCCTAACTAAATGTCAAAAATTTGATTAAAGAATATAGTATTATATATTAGTATAGTTTAGTGTTTAAATTTGAGCTTTGTATTTTTCAAGTATAATAATTTTATTTAAATCCTTTTTAAGTTTTGAAAAGAATATTCGAGCTTATACAAATACCCGATAATTTAAGAAGTTTACTATTAAAAGGTAACTAACCCGATCCATAATAATGAAGAAGCCCGGTCCTTTTGCGTCGGATACGGGTCGGTCGGGGCTTTGTTGCTGGTAAATGGCATAGAGAGAGAGAGAAGAGTAGCAAACGAGGCAGCGATAGCGAAGTCTGTTTTTCGTTTTCTCTCTCTATAGCTCAAAGTCTTGGTTTGCTGGAAGAGAAGCCAAAACCGCAAAAGCTTATACCTTCCAAATCTCTTCAATCTTTCGTAAGACTATTGCAGAAGGTTTTTTTTTTCCCTTTTTATTTGTTACGTTGTTCGTTCCCTCTTAATTCCTCTCTTTTACTTTCACCTTTCTCCCCTTTATCTAATTTTGTCAAATTGGAGTTCTTTGTTTCTTGCACTTTTTATCTTTATTTTCCCTTCATTTCCTCAATTTTTTTGGTAAAATTTGGTTTGAATTCTATGTCTTTGTGGCTTTTGCAAAAATTAGGGCCCTTTTGGGGGTGTAGGTACCCTTTAGGGTTCAACTTCTAAAGGTTCGATTTTGAAGGAAAATTTTGCTTATTTTGGTGCTTTTTATTTTTGGGAATTTGCTGAGGTAGCTCGGGATTTACTTTGTTCTGAATGCTTTAGGCTTGATAGGTGTTTGATATTTCGCCTAAGTGAACTAGATTTGTGATGTCCATGAACAACAATAATCCCCCCAAGAGCCTTGGGGCGTCTTCGTCTCCCTTCAGTAGTGCGGGGATGCCTGCAAACCCTGTATTCTCGCAAGTACAAGTACAAGCACAAGCACAAGCACAAGTACAAGCACAACTTAGTGCTGGTTTTCAAGCTCAGTTTCAGCTATCCCAAGCTCAGGCCCTTGCATTGGCTCAGTCAAAAGCTCAGGCCCTTGCTCGAGCTCAAGGGCAGGCAGCTCATGCCCAGTTCCAAGCACAACTTCAAGCTCAAAGTTTGTCTCTTAACCAAGCTCAAAATGCTGGTATTGGTAATTTAGGTTCGACTTCGCCATCCTTTTCTACTCCTGGCAGTGCAAGTGTGAAGAGGATCTTTCAAAGGCCCCCTATGCGTCCTCCTGGTGTTCCGATGACAAACACAATGTCCCCTTTGAGAATGATGGAACTTACACCTGCCGCACGAAGAAAGAAGCAGAAGCTTCCTGACAAACAGTTACAAGAAAGAGTGGCTGCAATTCTTCCCGAATCTGCTTTGTATACCCAGCTTCTTGACCTTGAGACACGTGTTGACGCTGCGGTTGCTCGGAAAAAAGTTGACATCCAAGAAGCACTTAAAAACCCTCCTAGTGTTCAGAAAACTCTTCGAATATATGTTTTCAATACATTTGCTAATCAGGTTCAGACAATTCCAAAGAAGCCTAACGCAGAGCCCCCTATGTGGACCCTTAAAATTATTGGGAGGATCTTGGAAGAGGGGATAGATCCAGATCAGCCTGGGTTTGTTAATAAAACAAACCCCTTGTACCCGAAATTTTCTTCTTTCTTCAAAAGAGTGACTATCTCTTTGGACCAGAGATTATATCCAGATAATCATATCATTATATGGGAACATGCTCGATCTCCCACACCACAAGAAGGTTTTGAGGTGAAGAGAAAAGGGGAAAAGGAATTCACTGTGAATATAAGGTTGGAAATGAATTATGTACCTGAAAAGTTTAAGCTTTCTTCAGCTTTAATGGAAGTCCTTGGCATTGAGGTTGATACGCGCCCCAGAATTTTAGCTGCAATTTGGCATTATGTGAAGGCTAGAAAACTTCAGAACCCATATGATCCGTCCTTTTTTAATTGTGATGCACAGCTTCAGAAAGTTTTTGGGGAAGACAGAGTGAAATTTACCATGGTTTCACAGAAGATATCGCAGCATTTGTCTCCACCACCACCCATACATTTGGAGCATAAAATCAAGCTTTCCGGGAACAGTCCTGCTGGAAATGCATGCTACGATGTGTTAGTTGACGTGCCCTTTCCTATACAGAGGGAATTGTCTGCTCTGTTGGCAAATGGAGAGAAGAGCAAAGAGATTGATGCTTGTGATGAAGCAATATGTGCTACCATAAGGAAAATTCATGACCACTGTAGAAGACGTGCATTTTTCCTAGGATTCAGTCAATCTCCAGTAGAATTTATAAATGCTTTAGTTCAGTCTCAGAGCCAGGATCTGAAAATGGTAGCTGGAGAACCTAGTCGAAGTGCTGAAAAAGAGCGGCGATCAGATTTCTTTAACCAATCTTGGTAAGCTCATTGTTTTTTTCTGTTTTGTTACTGACTTGCAGGTACTGTTGTTATGTATCATTTAGCTCTAGTTAGGAACTGTAGCGGCCTAGCCTATCACTTCAGACATGCAGCCATTCCTACTGATACTATCTTGATTCTTGAATTCTAATTGATTTGGTAGAAACCTGAGTCTTTGATTGACCCTTCTATCATATTTGCTTGTGCCTTGTCTAAACTGTTTACCAATTCTTCCCTCTCATCACCAAGTGGTGAGTACTGTTATTTCTTGAGACTTTTTGTTCTTTGCAAAAGAGCTCATATCTGAACACTAGACAAGCGGGTGGCAGATCATCAAGTTTTACTTCATTCACGCCTGCATCTTGTTTAAGCTTCGAGACTTAATCTTAAAATCTTTTGATTGACACGTGACAACTCTTGCAGTATTTGAGAAAGATAAATCTGTTTGCAGTCTAAGAACCTAATGATAACAATAAAGGTGATAATAGAATTTCCGAAAAACTATGAAAGACATAATTAAGTTCTTTTTTGGTGGTTCTAACAGGGTTGAAGATGCTGTGATCCGTTACCTGAATCGCAAGCCACCTGCTGGAAGTGATGCTCCAGGAAGCATATGAATCATGCAAAGCCACCTAGTGGAAAGTGATGCCCTGGAGAAGCCAGCTACTGGAAGTAAGGCTCCAGGAAGAACATGAATCACGGTTCCGAAGGTATCGATGGCTTGCTAGGTTTTTCATTGATTTGAATCATGTATCAACTGAACTGTAGACCAGTCCTTTAGTGGAAGTAGAATTACAATGTTGTTGGATGAGGATTTAGAGAGGGATGTAGAACAGGAAGTAGCTTGTTTAGGCATGGTTATCATCAAACTTTTTTAAACGAAAAAAAAAAAGAAATTAGCATATGATAGTTTTATTTAGTTCAATTTGTAATTTATATATGGTACACTCCAGGATAATCATACCTTCATTTAGGATACGAGTGTCAGATATTGTCATGTGTCTCAAATGTGGGTGTGTCCAAATTTCTAAAAGCTCTTTCATGTATTTTAAGGGTCCTTAAGTCAGAGATCCTTACATCAGTGTCCGAAAAAAATGTTGGGTACTAGCAAATCAAGAAAAATCCTCATGAAGAGTTTGGACCAGCATGCCTTGGTCTCCCTTTCATCAGTGCATGATAATTTTGGATATGATATATATAAATAATAATAATAAAAAACACAATTGAGTACGACAGGTAAACTTTTTTAGGTTAAATTGTGCTGTTAGTTTAGTTTTATTTTTTGAATTAGTTAATTTTAGTTTTGTACTTTTTCTGATAGCAGTTATAATATGTGCAAAGTTATAGATTTAGTATGTGTTTTTAATTGGATCATTTTTAGTTTCTATGTATTTTTGAATTTTGATTATTTCAATTTTAACATAAATGATAGTAGTTGAATTTATTAATTGTTTTTTTAGTAATATATGGAAATAACAAGTGATTCAACATTACTCATATAATAATATGTTTGTGGTGTTAGATTTTGGAAATAGCAAAATTAAATGAACTTAAAGAGGTTGCCATTTAGAAAGGGTTACAATTTTAAATCTTAAAAGTTGGATGGTCTAAAGCTTATTACTTCAATCTGACTATTTTAAAGCTCTTACAAAGAATAAATCATTGAAGGATTCATCAGAAAAAAATTTTACTTGTAGCTAATCTTGTCAAATTGGTGCGTGATAACTTTATGAAGACCTTGTTTTGAAAGAATTAACTTAATTTTGTTCTATGTATTTATTTTCACAAAGAAGAAATTTAACGTTTTAATATTGTCAAAAGGACAAAGCTTTTGTCACTGGTTTAATCGAGCGTATTGTTTTTGGTATTATAGATTTTTGACATGTTTAATAAATATGATTACATATATAATTTGAATGTGAATACGTACGCGAGTGGTGTATCCTTTTATGACTGCTTTGGTAATATTGTTAGGGTTTAGAAAGTGTTTTTGAAAATTATTTTATAAAATTGGGTTTGGTAAACTTTAACATTTAATATGGTTGTTAAAATTTTAGATGATATTTAAAATATAATGATGAATATTATTTAAATAATTTGATATAATGATATATGAAATATAAATCAATTTAAAATCTTAAATACCTTTTAAATAATTAAATTCTATAAAGACATTATTATCTTTCTCATCATATTATCTCCAAAATTTGAATCTAAGTTTTTTTTTTTATTAAGAGTGTTATGTGTTTTACTGTTACACCCAATATTTGTTGGTAGTCAAATAACGTTTTTAATTATTATTTATAATTCAATGTATTTTATGTAATATTTATATTGATATACAATTTTTTTATTGAAATTTATTTCAATATAAAACCTTGTCTATTTGAATTTGTAATAGTTATATTTTAATATTTTAAAATATAATTTTTATATTCAAATAGAATTTTACAAATAATTAATTTCTTAAAAATATTTAAAATTTATATTTCATATATCAAAATATTATAATGATTTACAATAATTTCTTTTATTATTTATTGAAATGTTATAATATTAACGAAACTTAAGTATCATTTAAATTCATAATTTTTATTTTGCAACTTTATGTCTAAAGTGAATGTTTTATTTTTTAAAAACACTATTAAAAATAGTAATAAACATTTAAATTTTAAACAAAAATTTTTAAAAACACTTTTTTTTTTAAATTTTAAAAACAATACCGAACTAATTCGAAAATATCTGAATACGGAACGTTCCTTTTTCGTGGAAAAACACTTTTAATTTCAAAATCCAACTGTTTACCCTTTCTTTTTTGGTTGAAAATACTTTTGGCCCAAAAGCATTAAGCTTAATTAAAAAATTACCCCATAAATTATATATGAATTTTCAAAATGGTACTTTGTTCAAAAAAATAATAATTTCAAAATGGTACTTAAATAAATTTTTTTTGTGAATACTTAAATTTTATTATTGAATTCCAAACATTAGCTCCGTTAGGGAAAATATTTTGACCAATTAGGAGCTTTCACATCAATATTATTTTATTTTACCCATTTTCTTTTTGGAATTTGAAAGAAAAAAAATTTAATTTTAATTTTAAAAAAAAATTATTTCCTTCCCTGTCCTCCTCTCGGCTCCTTCTCACTCTCCCTACACTGTCCCTCCCCCCTCCCCCCCACCACCCCTTTCATGTAAGTCCCCTATATGCTTGCATAAAAATAATCAAATTTGCAAAAATAAGTGTATAATTGAGAAAAAAACAGTTCACATAGCAAACAAGAAGATGTAGTGGACTGTCTTCCAACACCATTAGTTGCCTGAATGGATTTAACAAGTCTACAAGACATAAGCATCACATGGATCGTTAAATTAAGCAAATAAATCTCCAACATATGTCCAAAATAAATCTACAGGCGAGAGAAAATGTGAAAAGATAACAAGCTGCATTGTAAAATTACAGAAAGCTTGGGAAGGAAGAGGGATGGTGGGTGGAGGAAGCCGATAGGTCTTCTTTGAAGGGTGGATATCACGATACTCAAAGTGGATATCATGAAACCACTGAGGGTGGTCTCCAATCTTCCATATTGTTGGGGGTATTGCAATTCCAACGTGTGGATATTGTGATACCCTTTCTTTTGGTGTTGTTCTCGCTCGTTTTCAACCTCCAACACGTCCCTACATCACTCAATCACATGTTAGACCCCTCAATGCCACTATTGGCCAAATCAAGTCACAAAATAAGCAAAAACGAGACATTTTCACTTATTAACTTAAAATCTAAAAATTATGAAAATCTATGCAAAAGACACTACTTTGCTCAGGAAGAAGCTCCTTAAGTATATTGAGAAAGCCTAATTTATCATATCAAATTATGGCAAATCAAACTCCCTCACACTTAACTCTTTTCTTGTCCTCAAGTAAACACATCAAACATGTCAAAAAAAAAAGACAACCCTTGGACCAAATCAGACAATTGAGTCACATAACAGTAAAACATAAAACTCGTACAAGAACTACCTCACATGCAAGTTAAGAGTGATACCTAGCTAATTGTTTATTCCTAATGTAAACATAATTAGTTCACTAAGTTAAAATGTCAATAAATGTAAAGACAATGGCAATGAACATATGCATAAGTGTTATCTATTAAAATAAATTATGTGGATCGCTCATAAATATTTTAAAAAAATTGATCATGTTCGTTCAAACAAATGCAAGTTATTTACAAATTATTGTGTTGGTGACTTATTCGGGTCCTAAAGGTCTTTTAGGCTTGTAGTGTTTTGAGGTTTAAGATATTCAAACAATAGATATTCAAAATGGGTTCAAGCAGTGGCCTCAGCTGCAAAGGCATAAGGTATGTGCTTACAGACCACCATGTGCGATCCTAGAATTGTACCATGACTATTTCTAATAAAAATACCCGCACAGGACGTGCTGGAAAGGGATGGAAGGCTGCATCAAAGTTAATTTCTACACAGCGATCCCAGAATTGTACCATGACTATTTCTGATAACAATAACCGTTCAGCACCAATCCAGCGGTCGGGAAGCTTCACCTGTGCTACATCTAGTTCTAGAAAGTAAGAATCAACCTTCTAAATTAGAACATGCATCTGTATGATTATACTGTCATGGACACGACGATTCTGAACATTCCATATAAATCATAAGCCACACACAACCCTCCTGCAATTTGCAATTGTGTAAACATGAAAAATATAATACTGCCAATCTTGTAAGCATGTTTCTGAAAGCTCACTAGGCCAGGAAACGTGTAGGTCCATCCAAATGCTAGCAACAGAGGGGCAGTATCGAAAGATGTGCTCCAAGGTCTCAGCACCCGCCAAGCACCAATGGCAACAAGCATTAGAATGCAATCATTTGTTATACAGATTAGAGAAGCTAGGAATGAAATTACGAAATATACGTCAAGTTGTAATTTTAATCTTTGATGGCAGTTATAAATTTCATAATTTTGTAAATAAAGGCTTGTAAATGTCATAAGCATTAGATGAGCGAGAACGATGTAGTAGGCGATAAGCATTGCGAACTGAGTACTCCACCGAAGCTTTCTCTCCCCAAACCAAAGTATCATTGTGAGCCTCTTGAGCGAGAGGGATACAGAGGACCTTAACTACCGTAGCGCTATCAAACACGATTACAAGTGATGTCTCATTCCATTGTTAATTTTCATGGTCAATAAACTCTGCAACTAGAAGATCAGGTGAATGAACACCATGATTTTGTAATCTACGTCCAAGTAGCCTGGGGATCCATGTATCGTCCCAAACTCAGATATAAGAGCCCGTACCCACACGCCAACTCAACCTCGAATTCAACAAACCTTTTGCAACCTAAATGCTTTTTCAAAAGTAAAAAGGGTAAGTTCCAAACTCAAAATTCAAAAAATCACAACACAGATAATATTTTTGTTTAAGAACACACCCAACTAAATTATTCGGATTACTAAATAAATGCCAACATTGCTTGGCCAAAAGAACAATATTAAACTGTGTTAACTATCGAAAACCCATTCTGCCTAAATCCATAGAATTACACAGAAAGGACTAATCACACCAATGGATGCCCCTACGCCTACAATGATTCTTCCACCAAAACCGGCCAATAATTCTCTCCAAGCCCGAACAAAAAGAAACTGGAAGTAAGAAACACGACATAGCAAAAGTGGGAATAGCATGCAAAACACTCTTAATAAAGACATTTTTCCAACCATGAGAGAAAGGTCGTATACACTAATTCTCAATCATAGTCCGCAATCGATCTTTCAAATGCTGAAATGCTCATTTTTTATTTCTTCCAATGATATTTGGCAAACCCAGATACCGCTCTGGCTTTGTAGAAACACGGACCCCTAAAGAGGTCGCGATCTGAACCTTGAGTGATTCCTTAACGTTCGAACTGGAATTGATACTTACTTATCAAATTTCACACATTGATCAGAGGAACGCTCATAGTCGTATAAAATCTGTTTCATTACCAATGCCCCCTCCTTGGTCACTCACCCAAATAGGATGCAGTCATCTGCAAACAATAGATGGGATATTTGAGGACCCCTAACTAATAGTTGGCCCCTCAACCAAACCATCCCAAAGTGCAGATCGCATGAGGGAAGACAAACCCTCGCAACAGAGAAAGAACAAGTACGGGCTAAAAGGGTCTCCCTATCAGAGTCCTTTGGCCGGAACAAAAGAAGGACCCATATCACCATTCAGAAGAACTGAATAGGAGACAGAATTAACGCAGTGCATAATGAGATTGATCCAAGGTGTTGCAAATCCCATACGCAACATCATTGCTTCTAAAAAATCACATTGAACACAGTCTTATGCCTTGTTCATATCCAATTTCAGGACAAAATTTCAATTCAAACCCCTTTTTTTACATTCAAACTTATCAAGGATCTCGTAAGCCAAAATAATATTATTCGTAATCAGACGACTCGAAACAAAAGTGATCTGTGCTTTATCCACACACAAGTGCAATACAGACTGGAACTTGGAAATGATCTTATAAAGGATGGAACAAAGGCTAATAGGGTGGAACTAAGTTATCCGTATGGGATTCGTAATTTTAAGAATCAGCATAATGTTGGTGTTATTTATATCAGCCAGAGACGTCCCACCATGTAAAACATTAAGACAGTAAATATTAATGTCCTGACCAATAATATGCCAATACTTTTGATAGAACAGCACCGGAAGCCCATCAGGGCTTGAGGTTTTGGTTGAAGCCATTGCCTGTAATGCCTCATGGATGTCATCATACGTAAAAGGCACCACTAACAAGGCATTCATAGCCGTAGTAACACACGAATCAACCCCCTTTAGAATGCGTCATGGATCCCTAATCCTTGAAAAGTAAACAGATGCTGAAAGTAGTCGGTTGCCATACCACATAACCTCTCCTCTGCACGGACCAAGGTACCATCATCCGAAATCAAACAATGCACTCTGTTAATCCTCCAACGCTGCATTGCAAACCGATGGAAAAAACATGTGTTTCGATCCCCTAGTTTTAGTCAATTAGCCCGAGCTCTCTGTTCCCAAAACAATTATGTCTCATCAATCTTCAAATTCATCTCTAAACGAGGTTGTAGTAGCTCCATCAAATTATTATCCATTCGATCTACCGTATTAAAAGTCTAGAGTCTGTCACGTAAAGTCCGAATCCAACCACCCTGACCACCCTGCAACCTAGCAGCCCAGCCCTTCAGCCCCTAACAAAGCAGTGCCAAACGATGAGGAACACAACCCTCAGTACTATCCCAGAGCTGACGAATCTCAAATTCACAAGAATCCTCCAGAACCCACCATGCGCGAAATGGAAAGAACGCATCCAATATCGAAAAGGTCAATCAGTGTCAATCAAAATGGGTCGATGATCTGAAAACGAATAAGGCAAATACTTCAAAGAAAAGGACAGAAACTGGTCCTACCAAGCTGAAGTAGCAACCCCCCGGTCAAGCCGTTCATGAATATTATTGCCAACGATATTACCCCATTCCCAAGTGAACCACGGACCATCATAACCTAGATCCTCTAAAAAGCAGTTTGACAGAACATTTTGCAATTTTTCCATACGGAGTTCCTCTCTAACCATCTCGCTTCTCTTCTCATAAGATAAAAGATTTCATTAAAATCCCCACAGACAAACCAAGGAAGTCTTTGATCCTGCCCCAAAGTTCTCAAGAAGTTCCAAGCATCCGATCGAAGCCGCGCATCCGGAGACCCATAGAAACCTATGAAGTGCCAGCAATCAGTATCAGCAGATTCTTGAACAGTAACATCGATATGAAAGTGTGAAAAACTGCACAACTCAAGGGTCACATCCGAATGCCAACCTAAACTGAGTCCCCCCCGTATGCCATCTGCCCCAACCTCAATACCATACAGAAAACCACATCGTCTACGAGCATTTTCCATACGAACTGAATCCAATTTTATCTCCATCAAAAAGACAATTAACAATGGAGTACATGAAATAAAAGGCCTAGAAGTGGAAAACTAAAAGAGGGAGGGCCTACAAGTTATTTTATTTTATTTTATTTTCATTTTAATGATTTCCATTAATCAAAAAATTTTATTTTGATGTATTTATGATATTTATTCTTTTATCTATTTTATGTATTTATGTCTATAATTTTTTATGTGTTTATATATATATTAAATTGATATATTTATAATTGTTATATATTTTTCAAAATTTTGTAATTTATTTAAAAAGAATTTTGAATTTTTTTTATCATTTTTATATAGAATTAATATCAATTTGATAGAAAGTATAAAAGTTAAGGATTAAATTTATTATTACACAAATTAAAAATTATCATGTCACCTCTGTTAGGTGTTAAGTCATTAACAACCGAGTGCCAAAATAAAATAATTTTCAAGTATTAATAATCAAATTGTAACTTTTAATATTTAGTGAAAAAATAAAAATTTGTATGAATTAGTAATTATTGATTAATTTACCTTAAAAATATTTACCAAATTAGGGTTTTAAATATTTAATTCATTATAACATTTGGGCTTTTTATCTTTTTAAAGTGTAGGAAGTGTTTTGGGCTATACCCAACAAAATTAAATGGATTAGCCTTTAATATTATTGGTAAAAATCTTATTTATTTTAATTTCATACAAATTATTAATGTGAACACTAAAACATTGCTTTTATTGACCACTTTTTATTTTTATCTTTTCTCCCTAGCTACATGTCAATTTATTACATCTAAAGTAATTAAACCATTAAATTCTTATTAGTGTAATTTTTTATTTTTTTCAATTGGTGCAAGTAGTGCAAATCGAGAAGACCGTATGTAACACCTTAACAGTTTAAATGAAAACTTTAGAATAATTCAGGAACAATTTTGTAACTTTTTGAACTTAAGTAACAAAAATATAAACTTACTAATAGTTTAGTGATGTTAAGGTAATTTACCCTTAATTTATATATATAAAAAATTAGAGTAAACTACCCTAGTAGTCCCTTAACTATTAGTAAATTTTTTTTAGTCATCCAACTATAAAAAGTTACAAAATAGTCACTCAACTATTTAAATTTTTTTTTTGATCGCCCATAAATTATTGACGGAAAGATAACTTGACAACTTTTAAAATTGGCATAAAAGCATATTTAATCCTTAACATTTATATATTGTGTCAATTTAATATTGATTTCAAAAAGAAAAATTAGCCCTCAACATTTACATATTGCGTAATTTAGTCTTTTATTATAATTTTATTTTTATTTGAGACATTGAGGGTTTTTAAAATATTGAGAGAAGATGAAAGTTATTATCTTAGGTTTTTTTGTATTCTCATTTTTTTTATATAATTTTGATCAAATTTAATTGATATATTTAGTGAAAGAATCACAAGAGAAAAGCAAAATTAGAAAAAAGGGTAATCAAATTACATAAAGTGTAAAATTTTTAAAATCGGATTAAAAGATAATCTTATAGTAATTTTAAAAGGTATGACGTTATTTTTGGTTAACCAAAGAAAACTATTTTATAGTGACTAAAAAGAAGAATTAGATGTACCCAATATTAAATTATAATTGAATTAAGTAAAAAAAGGGATTATATTCGTATTTCAATCTATCAATTCCATATTGGTTCTGAACTTTTTTCTCCATGGTTATAAAAATACAACTAAATATAGAAATTATCACAAAAATCCTCTACGGTTATTTACTTGCTTCTTCAAGAAAGCTTCACGACCAGGAAATCGATTGAAAATCTCCACCGTCTGATCTTTACCAGACCCTTGATTCCTCTCCAACCTGAAAGTGCATTTCTTGTAGAGTCAAACCATTAAACCCCATTAAAAAAACCCAATGACCCTGCAAAAAAAAAAAAAAATGGGGTTCTTTTTAATCTAAAACCCCAGAAAGAGCATTTAATTTAATTAAGAAAAAAATGATAAAACATATAATTAACAAAATGTAATAAAAATGAACATGACATTAATATCTTATTGGAAACCCAAAATCCTGGATAATATTGTATTACGTTGTTCAAGGAAATTTGAAATAAGACGCGAGAAAATAATTGATACAAAATAATCACCATACCAACTTGTTAATTCCTACACATGAAAATACACTTTCATGATATGAATTTAACAACGTAAAATAAATAAATAGCTTGAAAAGATGACAAACATTAATTTAAATTATGTTATAGAAAAATTAATAAAACAATAATAATAAGTAAAAAGTGGATGAAAAAATTTTTATTGTTTAATTTTCACATTCAATTAGTAAATTTATTATATTCAATGAATTAAGTTTTCTTAATTACTCCATTTAATGATCTCCTGATTATAAATGAAGTAAAGAGTTTTATCTCATTACTTTAAGGGTAATCTACAAAAATAGTCGCTTTTGTTTGAAATGTTACGTTTTAGTCACTTATGTTACTATTTTGTTACGAAGTGATCACTCTACCGTTAAGTTCTGTTATCTCTCTAACGGTAATCCTACGTGGCAATCCAACTAGATTTTAGATGCCAACTTGGATTTCTAAATGGGGTGAAAATAGATTTTTAATTAAAGAATTTAATTAATTAAAATTTTTAAACTTAAACCTTAACTAAAAAAACTATTCATCTCTTCTTTTTAATTTTTCTTCAGTCTCTTCTTTTTTTCAATGGTTTTTTTTATCATTTGACTGGAAAAACTATTATTAATATCAAAATAGTTGAAATCAAATTGATTGCTTCATAAAGATGGATTCAATGGAGGGTTCAGGTATGTCTTCTTTGCATTCTTCCATCTTTTTTATTCAATACTGAAAAACAAAAGATTGGATTTTTTATTGTTTAATGAAAACCCTAAATTAAAATTCTTGATATGAATATTAATAACTAAAAGAATTTCAGATTAGAAAAAAAGGGATACCCACAAAGGGATTGTGAACAAACAAGTTGATTCAGATCAGAAAAAATCGGATTGAGAAACTAATTATTCAAGAACGTGAAAAATTGGAAAATACAATGATTAGGAACAATAATGATTACCATCTTCTTATTTGTCGACAACCACTCCATTTCAAGTTTTAGAACATAAATTTGTCGGTGAAGAAGACATATCTAAACCCTCCATTGAATCCTCTTTTTTTTTTGTAGGTGAATAAAAAATTTTGATGATAATAGATTTTTTTAGTTAATTGAAAAAGAAAACTAAAAAAAAAGGGGAGATGAATGGTTTTTTAACTAAGATTTAGGGTTTAAAATTTTTAATTAATTAAATTTATTTAATAAAAAATCTATTCTCATCCTATTAGGAAATCCAAGTTGGCACTTAAAATCTAGTTGGGCTGCCACGTAGGATTACCGTTAGAGACATAACGGAACTTAACGAAAGAGTGATCATTTCGTAACAAAATTATAAAATAAGTGACTAAAACATAACATTTCAAACATAAGTGACTAAAATGTAACCTGAGACAAACAAAAGTGACTATTTTTGTAGTTTACCCTTACTTTAATATGTTTAAAGGGGTTATAGACATCCATTTAATGTATTTACAACACTTCCCCTTGTATGTCTTTTAAATAAAAATGTGACTTATTAAAACCTTTATTAGGAAAAACACTGTGGGGTAAAAACCTAATGAAGAAAAAAGAGTATACAATCTCCTATTACAAGTTACCTTGTTAAAACCCTTTACCAGGAAAACCCAGTTGGACAAAACATTGGTTAAAGGAAAAGAGTACAACTTGTTTTAGACTCCCCCTAATGGCAACATCACATTATATCTTTAAGTCGACGCATTCCAATCTTGTTTCATAATCTTTCAAATGTTGAAATTAGAAATGCCTTGGTAAAAAGATCTGTTAAATTATCACTAGAATGAATTTGTTGAGCTTTTATGTCATATTTCTTCTCAAAATCATGAGTGAAAAATGATTTTGGTAAAATATGTTTCGTTCTGTCACCTTTGATCACCTTTTAATTAAGCTATACATGCTGCATTATCTTCGTATAAGATAATTGTCATATTTTCCTATAAAGGCAAATTACATAGCCTTAGCCAAACACACTCTCGGCTTGCCTCATGCATTGCAATTATTTCAGCATGATTTGAAGAGGCAATAGCTAATGTCTACTTTTTTGAACGCCATGATATGGCAGTACCTCCACATGTAAATAAATATCCTGTTTAAGATCGACCTTTATGTAGATCCGATAAATATCCAGCATCAGCATAGCCAACTAATAGGGATTCTGAATCATTTGAATAAAATAACTCCATATCAATGGTCTCTCTAAGATATCTAAATACATGTTTAATTCCATTTCAATATCTACGTGTTGGAGAAGAATTAAATCTTGTTAACAAGTTTATAGAAAAGCTATATCAGGCAATGTGTTGTTTTCAAGATACATCAATGATCCTATGGCACTTAAATATGATACTTCTGGACCAAGAAACTCTTCATCATTCTCGCAAGGACGGTATTGATCTTTATTCACATCTAACAATCGTATAACCATCAGGGTATTCCATGAATATGTTTTATCCATATAAAATTTCTTTAAGATCTTTTTCGTATAAGTTGACTGATGGACATGAATTCCATCTTTTAAATGCTCGACCTGTAGGCCAAGTCAAAACTTTGTTTTTCCAAGATCTTTCATCTCAAATTCTTTCTTTAAATAATTTACTGCATTTTGAAGCTTTTCAAGAGTTCTAATAATATTTAAATCATCAACATAAATAGCAATTATCACAAAGTTTGATTTAGATTTTTATAAAAAAAACATGAGAAGATTGAATCATTTTTATAACCTTATTTTAACAAATATTCACTAAGATGATTGTACCACATACGTCCAGATTGTTTTAATCCAAATAAACTTTTCTTCAATCTGATTGAGTATTTTCCCAAGAAACTCCATATCCTTCAGGGATTTTAAATCCTTCTAGGATTTTCATATATATTTCACTATCAAGTGTACCATACAAATAGGCAGTAACAACATTCATTAGATGCATGTCAAGTGTTTCACATACTGCCAAACTAATAAGGTATCTAAACGTGGTTGCATTGACCATAGGAAAATATGTCTCTTCATAATTAATGACGGGCCTTTGTGAAAATTATTGTGCTACAAGTCGCACTATATATGTTACGACTTCATTTTTCTCATTTTGTTTTCACACAAATATCCATTTACATCCTACCGGCTTTACATATTTAAATGTTTGGACTTAAGTCCAAAAACCTCACGTTTAGAAATTGAATTTAATTCTGCTTGAATTGCATCTTTCCATTTTGGCCAATCTTTTCTATTTTTACATTCCTCAATAGATTTCGGCTCAGGATCCTCATTTTCTTTTTCTATTTCAATAGCAACATTATAAGAAAAATTATTGTCGACAACTATATTTTTCCGGTTTCATCTTTTTCTAAAGTAACATAACTTATTGAGGTTTCTTCGTTATCACTATTTTCAGGTACTTGAACCTTTCTGGGGGTTTTTTGTTAGTTATATCTTTGGCCTCTTCTTTGGCACTTTCCTCCACAGTATTATAATCTTGAATAATTGCTCC
Source organism: Gossypium hirsutum (assembly GCF_007990345.1). Lineage (NCBI taxonomy): Eukaryota > Viridiplantae > Streptophyta > Magnoliopsida > Malvales > Malvaceae > Gossypium > Gossypium hirsutum. The sequence continues at coordinate 93,465,960 of NC_053433.1, read as the reverse complement.
TTTCCTTTTACGAGAATTTTTATCTTTGGAACCGGTTTATAACACCCCTAACCCGTATCGTCGTCGAAACAAGATTACAAAACATTACCTGAATAAACTGATCAAACACAAACATTTCAAATTATTTAAACATTCATGTTAAATATTATTTATAAAGTCTCTTATATGAGCCCTCGATGCCCAAAACATACATTAAAAACAAGTCGGGACTAAACCGGGTACTTAGAGAATTTTTCACAAAATCTCACAAATTTTTCATATTGCAGGGTACACATGCCTGTGTGGTCGGCCGTGTGGCTCACACAGTCAAGAGACACACCCGTGTCTCAGGCCGTGTGGATAATCGAAATAGGACACATGACCATGTTCCAGCCTGTGTCCAAATTAGGGTGGTTATTGACTTGGGTTACACAGCCAAGCCACACGTCTGTGTGCTAGGCCGTATGAACATTTTAATTTACATTAATAAGGTGCAGGGGCCAAACGGCCAAGTCACACGCCCGTGTGCCAGGCACACAGTTGAGATACATGCCCGTGTTTCTGCCCGTGTAAAAATACCAGAGCATTCTATTCTGAAATTTTAAAGATGCAGGGGACACACGGCCGAACCATACACTGTGCACATGGCCGTGTGTCACACACGGCTGAGACATATGCCCATGTCTCTACCCGTGTGGACAAAATAAGGTCATTTTCAAGCCCTATTTCTCACCCAAACTTGTCTTTCACCTACATTAACATTTAAATACATTCTCAATCCAATATAAATCATTCAAATATAGCCAAAATAATTTTTATGTAAGACATATTAACACATATGTTCAAGTATCTATACTTACCAAAATACCATATGTACATATAGGCATGTTCTATAAATTTTACCATCATAATAAATATGCCTATATGATTTTCATTAATCATCCATTTCAATGCATATTAAGGCCATACATATATACACATCAAAACATACCAATTACAAGCCATATCAAACGGCTAATTTCAACCAAACACACACATACCATCTATGACCACTTTTAGCCTATACATGCCATTATAATCAAAATGTAATTACTATATATACCGAAATAAGCTAATGGATAGTGTGATGATATCTTCGCCAAGCTTCCAACCCAACGAGCTTCCGAACTACTATAAAACAAAGGTAATATAATAGAGTAAGCATTTATGTAACGCCCCCACGCCCGAAACCGTCGCCAGAGTCGAGCTTGAGGGGTTACCGAACATAATTTATCAAATTAAGAACTTCAAATTATTTGTTTCTACATTCACAGCTTTCTAGCTACCCGCGTCACAGTTACAAGAAAAATCATATCTCGAGTTACAAAACTCAAAATCAAGATCCGTAAATTTTCCATAAATATGGACTCATATATATATTTACTAATTTTTTTCTAGAATTTTTGGTTGGGCCAATTAGTACAGTTTATTAGTTAAAGTCTCCCCTGTTTCAGGGTTCGACTGCTCTGACCTCTGTGTATTACAAATCAGATATCTCTCTATATAGAATTTCAATGACTACAAGGTTTGTTTCTCTTAAAACTAGACTTAACAAGAAATCTTTACATATAAATAATGACTTCTAATTATTTTTTTACAATTTATTATGAATTTTTAAAGTCAGAACAGAGGATCCAGAAATCACTCTGGCCCTATTTCACAAGGTTTCAAATATCTCATAAAGTATAATTTATATGCCTGTTTTTTTTAATCCATATGAAAATAGACTCATTAAGCTTCAATTTCATAACTTTCTCATCATTTAATTCCATTTATAATATTTTTAGTGATTTTTCAAATTCATGTCATTGCTGCAGCAATATTCTGTTTTAAGGCCAATTTCATCTTTTCATGAGTTGTTATGAACTAGATAACCTATTAAACTTCCATGATATCAAACATGATCTAAACTTAACCATCACCATGACTTATCAATATCAAACATTTCCTCAACCAATCATGGCCATATCATAAAATTATTTACACAAAATAAGTATATTGCTATACATGCCATACTTAAGTTTTACAAGCCATTTACCCAGATGAAAGTCCTTTGGATAGTGTGATCGAACCTTCGACCCGTCCCGATTCCACGAGCTGGCTTGTTCAAAATTACAGTAAATAAAGAGGAGGGAGTAAGCATAAATGCTTAGTAAGTTCATATGTAAATAACAAGTAACATAACAATACAAATATACCAAACAACTTTAGCATGGTATCACCAAAATATATATCACATTTCTAAACATCATTCATCATCTTACCACCTTATCGTTGTTGTATCTATTTTCAACCCGAGGGTTAAGAACATACCTGTCGAAAGTGTCCATTTCACAACACTTACCAAAACGTCGCTTGCATCTTAAGTGTTCTTCCATTTCACTAGAAATTTCACCCGTTGAACACATCGGAATACAACTCGGATACACGGATAATTTGCACATAAGTGCCTCATATGTAATCAAGAAATCATGTAACCCGCCCCTAAGTGAACTTGGACTCAACTCAACGACCTCGGGCGTTCGCATCCATAAGTGAACTCGGACTCAACTCAACGAGTTCGGATGCCTAGTTACATTTCACGAACTCGGACTCAACTCAACGAGTTCGGACATTTGCATCCATAAGTGAACTCGGACTCAACTCAACGAGTTCGGATGCTCAACCATCCTAGTGACATGTCACTTGTATCCTAATCTATTCCTAAGGTTCAAATGGGCTTTTTCCCTCGATCTCACATTTGCCGTCTTCCATGGAATATCGGAACCGATACTCGGTAGCAATTCATATTTATCAAGTAGTAAACATAATTTGCATATTACTCAATATTAACCATAAAGCATAATATTTCACGATTAAAAATCAACATATCATATAATTAACATTAATAACTTAAAAATAACATTTATGCTACATTATTTACACATGAACTTACCTTGGTACCAAAATATAAAGATTTTGCAATTTAGTCCACAATCTTTTCTTTTCCTCGATCGCGACTCGAATCTCATTTCTCTTGATCTATAATGCCAAATTAATCTTATTCAATACATACATTCATCAAAACAGCATTTAGTACGAACTTTGGAAAAATTACACTTTTGCCCCTAAACTTTTGCATAATTACACTTTTGCCCCTAGGCTCGGGAATTAAACTTTATTCCTTATTCTTATGTTTTATAACATGCTGATCATTTTTCCCTTCTATGGCAACATCAAATTCTTACTCTAACATATACTTGTGACTATTAGGTATTTTTGCCGATTAAGCCCTTTTACTCGTTTTCACTCAAAACCGAGTAGCACAAGTTGTCTAACATAATTTAAAACCCCATATTTTATCATAAAACATCAAAATACACAAATTTCACCTATGGGTATTTTTCCAAATATAAACCCTAGGTTGAATTATTGCTAACATAAGCTTAGTCGAGCTACCGGGATTCCAAAAACGTAAAGAACATTAAAAACGGGGCTTGGAATCACTTACTATGGAGCTTGGAAGCTTGAAACAAACCCTAGCTATGGAGAACCCTTGAAATTTCGGCCTAATGAAGAAGATGGACAAAAATTGGCTTTTAATTTTGTTTTTAATTCATTTTAATAACTAAATGACCAAAATACCCTTACTACTAAACTTTCTAAAAATTCCTTCCATGTCCTAATTTTGTCCATGAACTTAAAATTGGTCAAATTGCTATTTAAGACCTCCTCATTAATATTCCAAAACAATTTCATACTAAAAACTTCTAGAATGCAAGTTTTGCAACTTATTCGATTTAGTCCCTACTTTCAATTTAAGCACTTTAGGCATAGAATTTCATCACGAAATTTTCACACAATCATGCAATCATACCATAATCATCAAAATAATTATAAAATTATTATTTCTATCTCGGATTTGTGGTCACGAAACCACTATTCCGATTAAGCTCTAATTCAGGATATTACAATTTAATACTTAGTAATTTCGTATAACGGAAATTAAGTTACCATTTAATAGCATTTAAGGTAAATATACATAATGTATTCAAATCAAGTTGGCCAATAGTCTATACACATATCCTCATAAAAATGTTAGTCATTTTTTTCACTTGAATATTAATAAACAAGTATGAACTTATCATTAATCAAAATTTCCTTATTCATGTACTTTCCATATCATATATTCAAACTTCATATACAACTCATGTTCATGTAAGTAAATATATGTCCATAATCTTTTGATTCTTTAATGGATGTCCAATTGAATTCTCGATTATTTTTTGCATCATAATAGATCCATGATAGCCTAATCGATCATGCCAAATGGTAAAAGTATGTGGTTCTACAAACTTCTAGTTTGTAGTAACATATGACTCAGTTGTATTAATATATGTATAATTACCCTGATGAAAAAGCAGGTAGCCTTTCCTAAACATATTTCTTTCCACATTCAGCATTTGTAATATATAGATATTCAATATTTTTCTCATTCATAGTCTCAATATGATATTCATTAAGAAGAATATCTTTAAAACTTAATAAATTTCTTTAAAACTTAGTGGAATATAAAGCATCACTAATGACAATTTTTGTACCTTTAGGTAATAATATAATAGTTCTTCTAGAACTTTAAATAAGTTTTGAACTACCTGATATTGTATTAACATGGGCATTCTTGGGTTTTTTACCCCAATATTATAAAAAAAATTATACACGAAAATGGGTTGTCAGCCAGATTAATTAGGAAAATGGTATACTTTTTGGGGTCGTGCCTACCTGACAGGCACAACCCATTATTTTATTATTAATTTTTTTTGTTTTAAAAAATTATTATTATATTATTTTTAATATTTATATTAATATATGGATAAAAATACGGGTTTTACACGGATAAAAAATACCCGAAATGGGTTGAGCCTGTCAGGTAGGCACGACTAGTCGCGCCTGACAGGCAGGCACAACACCCTGCACATTTCCCTTTTCTTTCTTTGCATTTTACAAAAAAATTGGTCTTATATCACTTTTGGTCCCTCTACTAGGCCTAAAATTAAAATTCAATCTTTATACTTGAATTTCTACAATAATATTTGGTCCTATTTTTATAATTTTTTTCAAATAATTAATATTGTTAATTACTCTTATAAAATTTTTGATGTGTTTTTTTAAACAAAATATTAGTTTAACAAAACAATGATATGTTAAGTTAGAATAAGTTTTAAATAATAAAATTTCTAACAAAATTGTATTAAAATTCTTGTTAATTACTCTGATAAAATTTTTGATTAGTTTAACAAAACAATGATATGTTAAGTTGGAATAAGTTTTAAATAATAAAATTTCTAACAAAATTGTATTAAAATTTTTGTTAATTACTCTGATAAAATTTTTGACGTGTTTTTTTTAACAAAATATTAGGTAAGTTGGAATACAATTTTGTTAGAAATTTTATTATTTAAAACTTATTCTAACTTAACATATCATTGTTTTGTTAAACTAATATTTTGTTTAAAAAAACACGTCAAAAATTTTATCAGAGTAATTAACAATATTAATTATTTGAAAAAAATTATAAAAAATAGGACCAAATATTATTGTAAAAATTCAAGTATAAAGATTGAATTTTTAATTTTAGACCTAGTAGAGGAACCAAAAGTGATATAAGATCAATTTTTTGTAAAATGCAAAGAAAGAAAAGGAAAATGTGCAGGGTGTTGTGCCTGCCTGTCAGGTGCGACTAGTTGTGCCTGTCTGACAGGCTCGACCCGTTTCAGGTATTTTTTATCCGTGTAAAATCTGTATTTTTATCCATATATTAATATAAATATTAAAAATAATATAATAATAATTTTTTAAAACAAAAAAAATTAATAATAAAATAATAAGTTGTGCCTGTCAGATAGGCACAACTCCAAAAAGTATACCATTTTCTTAATTAATCTGACTGATAACCCATTTTCGTGTATAATTTTTTTTTATAATATTGGGGTAAAAAACCCGCATTGCTCATTTAACTCATTGTTAAATGAGAAAAATATTTTTTATCTTTGAGTATTGTATGTGTTGTAGCTGTGCAAGACACATCTTTATTGATTTTGGGTCCATCGAAATTTTGTTGAATATTCATATTCTTCATAAAAACAAACAAAATATAATATGAGAAACATTGCAAATATTTATTAAATATATAAATTATTTTTTATGTAAGAAAATAAAACATACTTAAAACAATATAAAAATGTCAAAATAACATAAATTTTTCTAATGATTCTCAAAGAAATCTGCCACATCTAGGTGAGTTATATTATTAAGATCATTAAATTTATCACATTCGTTAGGTGAGTTATATTATTAAAATCATTAAATTAATCACATTCGTAAGCATGATCAGTTTTATTATTATAGTGAATATCTTCATATTTTACCTCCATTTTATTATTTTGAGATATAAAATTTATCTCCATATGTTTTCCCTTATTTTTAATGGATGCTTGATAAAATTTCACTAAATGTTAGATGTACGACAAGTACGTGACCAATGTCCATTCATACCATATCAATAGCATATATTCTCAACAATCTTTGAAGGATTATTTTGACCACTTCTTTCTTGTCTTTAATTGTTATTCTTTTTCTGGCAATTAAAAGTATCATTGTTATAACTACTATGATAACGATTACTAATACGTCCTCAACCACGTCCCCCACTACGTACATGACTACGACCACGACCTCTATATTTTCTATTTTTATAATTATTGTATACTATACATTCACTTCAAAGAATAGTGCAAAACTAGTGGGGCGAAATCAATAGTTTTTCATCAACAGCTTATTATTTCGTTCAGCCACCAACAAGCATAAAATCAATTCAAAATACATTTTAAAACCTTTTCCACGATATTGCTACTGTAGAAACACATTAGTAACATGAAAGGTTAAAAATGTTTTCTCTAACAAATCTTCATCAATTATGTTTTCTCCTCATAATTTTAGTTGAGAACTAATTTTAAAAAGTTCTAAATTATATTCACTTACAGTTTTAAAATATTGCAACCATAAATATATTCAATCATAACGAGCTTTAAGGAATATCACCGTTTTTTAATAGTTAAATCGTTCTTTTAAATTTTTCCACAACTCAAAAGGATCGTTTACAATGAGATCTTTCACTTTTAATCCTTAATGTAGATGATGACAGATAAAAATCATTGCTTTTACCTTATCGTGATTAAATGCTTCTTTATCTACTAATATAGTATTTCCTACACCTTTAGCATCTAGGTTAATTTTAACATCTAACACCTATGACAAATAATTCTTATTTGAGATGTCTAAAGCCGCAAATTCAAGATTGGTAAGTTTTAACATTATAATCATGTATATAGTTTAACAGAAGTTATACGAACAAATTATGTGAAGTCAAAATGACGTAAACTTCACTATGAACTCATAGAAGCTCGTTCTAATAACATGTTACAGAAAAATTAATAAAACAATAATAAGTAAAAAGTGAATGAAAAATATGAGAGAATTTTCATTGTTTAATTTTCACTTACAATGTACTATTTATAAACTCCTTTACATTCAATTAGTAAATGTATTACATTCAATAAATTAAGTTTTTTTAATTACTTCATTTAATGATTTCCTGATTATAAATGAAGTAAAAAAATTTATCTCATTACTTTAATATGTTTAAAGGGATTATAGACATCCATTTAATGTATTTACAACAAATTATATAAAGTAAAACGTTTAAATTGTAGTTACATTTTGTTTTCTTGCTAGAGAAAATCTTAGAAAAAGTGAACAATTCCAAAAATCTTCCAATGCAGTTAAAAACAAAATCTTGAAAAGGATAATTTATCATATCCAATGCTAGTATAGGTTTTTTTAGCTCTACAAATGGAATAAAAAAACTGTCATTATCTCTTTTCTTATTTTTATTTCATTTTTTCAAATATAATATAACATGCCGGATTTTTAACTCCGCTTGTGAAGTTAAAAAACTATACTGACAGTAGATACTAATCCATACATACACACATATATATGATGGGTATCACTCACCTAAGCATCGCTGCTGCGACTCGCTTGAGTGATTCACATGCCTTAAGCAGGTCGAACTCTGAATGGGCGGATGAAATGAACAGTCTAATCCCGACAGGAAGGGGGCATTTATCGAGAGTTGATCTTTTTGAAGCCATTACAAAAATGGATTCTTGTTTCAAGGCCTGTGAAATGTAAATGTTTTCAATCAGGTATCTATATCCACTTTTCTATGTTACCTGGACTCGAGAATGTCGGTCACATTTCAATATGTCTGAATTATATGTTGTCTGAACTTTATTTTCCGTGAAATATCTATAACTGAGACATTTGAATAGGAATATGAAAATATGACCCTCCATAGATCTTCCAAACGTATGAAAAAATTTGAATATATTGACGTTGGAAACATACCCATATCCGCACCCACAATCAAGTAGAGTAGCATAGACTTGTATTACTTGAATTCAGATGTCTTAGTTACAAGTATGTTCCCGATACAGGAATATTGAATTTTTCCTATGTGCTTAGGTCTTTGGAAAGTCAAGTCATCTACATATCTAGAAATATGTCGGACACAGGTATTTCAAGAAAATGAAAGAGTTAAAGCAACAATGATTTTTAAGTTGTATATAGATTTAGAAAATCATATATGCATACTCATGTACGAATATAAAATATTTCAAGAAAAATAAAGATTCAGAATAATATAACCTCGCCGCTACTAATAAGAAGGAAACATGAGAATGGTGTACTTACACGATCAGCAATGTCTTCAAGTAGCTGGAGGTCACTTTTCATTGAACCAGTTGATTTTTCAAGCACAAGGAAAACAATCGGTGATTCTGGATTGCTTGCTATTGAAAGCCCCCGGATATCAGAGAGTCCTGTGTTTTCACAACAAGTTCAAAACCGAAGTGATTAGATAAATTACACAATAACCACCGAACAAAGGATCGCACTACAAAATACAACAACGTGCTTTGTGATCCGATGTTAGCATATTGCAGAGATTAATCAGAAAAAATATCAATTCCTATCACAAGTTCAGAACCGGAAATGGTTTGGTCAATTATACAACAATCATAAAAAAATTGTCTGCATTTTTATCTACTATGAAACAAGGGCTTGCACTAAAAGAGACACTGATGTGCTTTGTGACAAGATGTTTGCATGTTACAGAGGTTAATGACATTTCAGCTTCTATTTAGAACCAAAAAAGGTTTTGTCAACCATAAACATTGTATGTACTTTTATCTACTATGGACTACTGACCAATGTAACAGACAAGTTGAAACCAGAGGACAAGAGCATCATCACAGAAACAAAGGAAATCCTTAAAACCATACAAGAAAGAAAATGTTAAGCTCAAAACCAACCTTTCCATAAAATGGCAATGTTTTCCTTCAGCTTTGATGTCAGATCAGGATTTTGCTCTAAGATGTCAATAGCAGTAATTGCAGCACTAGCCAAATATGGGGGTAAAGATGCAGAGAAGACGTAGCCAGAACTGCTCAACCGCTGCCACCAATCATAGAATTACCATTAACATTTTACAAGTGTATTAGGAGTCTATCCAGGGTGGTTGGTACCATACAAACATATACAAATAAATAAATAAATATATATATGAGCAACATTTGAAAAATACTGATATAAAAGATGGTATACGTAAACACACCGATATACACGTTACGATACTAGAACAAAAAAGGTAAATTCACTAGTATAGTCTTGACTATTTTGAGTCTATCTACTAAAAATAATGTTTATGATGAGTAAAACTAGGTAGAGCTTCCAATATTCAACAATACTAAAAGGTCATAGACTACATACTTGATGATCAATGACACGAGCACTTCCAGTGCAGAATCCTCCTTCTGTTGCCAATGCATGTCCCATGGCAGCAGTAACAATGTCTATCTTCTCTATCTGCAGTACGTTCAACAGTTAGTGACCAACAAAACCAAGCAACCATAAAATAGTAACTTAAAAAAAATATAAACACACCGGAACCCCGCAGTATTCAGTGAGACCCCTTCCAGTACGACCAAGTACACCGAATGAGTTGGTCTCATCCAATAAGACACGGAAGCGATACTTCTCTTTCAACTTGATGATCTTGTCCAAAGGAGCTATTTGACCCGAATTCTACATATTTAACCAACAAAATGTTAGATATGGTGAGACTACAATTAGGAAAATCAGTAAGAACCAGCCAATACAAGGTATCATCAACTTTGAACCATTGGACCTCACAGTTTTTTGCTCAAAAGGGCCCTCCTACATTTTTTCCAAGTCTCCTCATATGTACCACTATTTTACAAACATGCAGTAGGGTAAAACAAATAGTAAACAATTAACAAATTTCCGTTAAGAATTATTCCCTAAGAAGCCAAAGAATGATAGTTGCTTTTTGGCAAGTATGTAATCCTAAGCAATTTCGTTAAGAAAAAATATATATTCTCTCTGCAGCATCACTATTGCTTTATTATAGCACTCACCCATCATATTTTGTTCTGACTTTGATGTATTAACAAAAGATGGGCATGGTTTAAATGAGAATGTTGTAATAGATCATAATTATGCAAGGAAGTAGACGTCTGGAATGAATGTACAAAGTCCATTGCATTGACATGCAATGCCACAAGCATGTTGATTTTACAAACGTGCACCAAACAAGTTCTTGTCATACAACTGTATTTATTAGCCAAATCCTACAAACACGGCTATTTATGTAAACATGGGCACGCTAAGGATACAATCGTTGAAACTTGTGAGAACTTGACATAACATACCTGATACACAGATTCAACCACAATGTAGCGCCGTAATTTCTTAGCCCGCTTATTCTGTGCTGTAATTTTCTCAAGAGTTTTTTCCAGAGAATCCATATCATTGTGCTTGAAATAAACAATGGTGCTTCTAGAAAGGTAGAGGCCATTTTGTATTCCCCAATGGACTCCCTCATCCCTGGATAACCAAAAACAAAACAAAAAATGTAACTAATAAATAGGATACAAATCTATGCCTTAAATTCTGTAAAATTGTAATATTAAAAGAAAAAGTACACTTTTATGCTAAGAAAGGTGCAATAAAATAAGACAACTCAAAAAACAATTTGGGCCCCTAAACACCTTTCAAAATTCAGCAGCTGACAAAATGCACACAAAGGACAATAAACCCAATCTTCATATGCTTTCCTCCAAGCATACAAAAATGCATTCTACCTAAAGTAAATAATTTTATGATTTTGCTTAACAATTCTAAACCATGTATCACATTAATTAGTTTAGTTTTTAAAATATTGTAAAGGTGGGGTCTCACGTATCAGGAAGCCCATTGCAGAATATATTACAATCTGGCCTGTGAATAACATCTACTAGTAAGATGATCTAACTGTCAATTCGGTAAAAGAAAAAGCCCCACAGAATACAAAAAGCAGGAGGGAATCTAATTTCCATTCTTGGGAATTCCAAGTGCATCATGCGATTAAAAAAATATGAACAAAAGACAAGAGTAACAACCAAAAATTTCACAAGTTATTCATACCACAGTTTACAATGTCAAACCTAGGATAATAGCCATATATGTATCCATTTAAGGTAATGACATTTTTCACTTACACAACAATTATGTCGCCCTTTTTACAAAAACATGGGATTGCACTGAACAAGGTGGAAAGCCCATAAGAATAGAGGATAGAATCATGTGTTCCCAAAAAATTTGCAATTCTGGCCTCACAATCAAGGTGGACATCTGAATAAGAGAATCATCACAATCTGAATCTTGTTATTATAGAAGATTTAGAAAGAGTCTCCAAAAACACACCATTCAAAACTGTATAAGTATTGATGATTACCAATTGTGCCATAGAATCCACGGGGACCACAAGATCCAACACCATATTTCTCCAACGCAGAAGTACATGATTCCTGGTAAACACATTTTATTTCATGGCCAAAGAAACAAAACCTTGAGAATTAGTCATTATAACTTTCCCAATTTTTTTAAAACATATGTTTCTCCTTTGCGAAACTATCTTTTAATATTACTTAACAGCCTACATAAACACCTCTTTGATAAGGTAAATGGAAGAAAAGTGTATGTTTCAAGGAAAACTTAGAAAGGATTATAATCATGCTATCTTGGTATATGGTTTATTTATTTATTTATTCTCTCTTCCTGTCGACCAAATGGTAGAATAAATTAATAATAACAATGCAATTCTTACAAGTAACTTATCATGCCCTACAAATCCGAGATAATTTGCAGAAGCAAAATTCACAACTTCTTTCCCATTGATTATAGTATGGGGCCCTGCAGCACTGCATAGAGATGAACTAATAAGCTATGCCACTTCGGAAAAAAAATCTGCCTTAAGTATTTAAACTACTATAACAAATCATGAGAATTTATCAAAATTTTATAAAATCTATTGTAAAAGTATACATCAGTAAATATAACCTAAGGAATAACTAATAATTATGATTCCACATGAAAAGAAAAATGGAGAAGAAAACATAAAGGGCAGAAAAAAGGAAATGTGACACATTTTTTTGGAAGAAAAAATAAAATAAATATATTTGGTTGAAATGTGTATCTCCCAAATCTTCAAAGCAAGACTAAGCATATTAACTCGAACCATATATTTTTTTAAAGAATCCAATAAAATTAACGTAAAACTGACAGTTATACTCGCCTTTCCAACACTGGAGGTTCACTCAGCATCTCTTGCGTGATAGGAGGAATAAGGGATTCTGGGACCCATTCATCACAAAGCTCATCTATTTCCTACAAAAATGAAGAGATCTTTCAGAATGTTAGGCTGATGCAACATCATCTAAATAAAATGAATAATAAGTAAAAAGTAGAACAATACAAGGATGAAGAAAGCATATCAATAGTAGAACGGCACAAAGTTAACATCTGACACAAATGCACCATATTTAACTTAATATAAAAGGAAAAAAACATATCAATTGTCAAAACTTAAAACACAAAAAGGACTTGATCCAACATAAGTCATCAAACACTTAAGAAGAAAGTTTCAAGCTCAAACATAAAGCTCAAAGTGTATATGGCTACCCTTGTGACAATCCTTGATGACGTGTGTATTCAAACTTGAAACTATTTATTTAATAAAATATGATTTGTGGAAGACTGAAAAGACAATTTGAAGTAAAAAGAATTAAACATTGCAATGTATCTACATACATTTTAGGTTAGGGGTTTTATTGAGCCAAGCACAACTCGAAATTCAAGGATGGGATTTTGGTTTAAAATTGATTCAGTTTTACTTCTAAAGCTCAAGCTTGTTTCAAGATAAAAATCAAATTGCTCAAACTCACTTAAGTAGGCTTGATTAAGCTTGTTCATCTAGTAAAAAAAAAAGTGTGAGTCCCATGATGAGCTTCAAACTCAATTATATATGCTAAAGCTCAAGATAAAATAGAGATTTGTCAGTGCCAATTAAAATAGAAATATTTGATTAGGCTCTTCAGTCATTCAAGTCAAGCATTAGGATACTCAAATTCAATTAGCTTGATAACTCGAGCTTGAGCTTTACTCAACAATGTCCAAGTCAAATTTGAGTAGTTTACAAATCATACCAAGCAGCTTGCAAGTACAAGTGTCTCATTTAGATCCCTATGTTTAAAGGAGTAAAGAATAGTTTGTTATTGTTGAACCTTCGAGTTATAGCCATTAATCAAATGTGGTCAAGAAAGGATTTTGGTTAGAAAAGGCGCCGGTGCCTAACAGTTTTCACGGACATATTGGCCCAAATCCTAGGTACAAAATACTTAATAGAAATATAGCAGTCATGAATTCCAAGAATTATTACCCAAGCCTACATAAACTTGAAACAATATCTATCCATGGAAACATTAATTAGAAGTAGAATTGCAACAAAACCTTCTTTGTCAATGGCCGTTTAGGAGGCTTGTAACTTTTCTGGGAAAGCAGAAAAAAAATTACCACCAAAAGAAGAACTTCCACAAATAAATGCCCTGTAATAGAAAAAAAAAGAAAAGAAATAAAAGACAATGTATTGTAGGAATATTCTGTAAATATTTTAGGAATATTTTGTAGATATTTTTTTTATTAAAATCCCTTATTTTAAGGGATCATATCTCCTATTTAGTATCTTTCCTAACTTAGAGTTTCCTAAAGTAGTGTCATAGGTTGTATATAAAAACTCTGATTTATGTTCTATTTAGTATAAAATACTCTGATTTCTACATGGTATCAGCTTAGGTTACGATTTCTTTTTCAACCTAGACCATGCCCGAAACTCCTTCTCCTACTTCGGAGATTACTTCAAATCCAGAAAATTTTTTTGGTTCCGATGCTCCATCAGATTCGTCTGGTCTGACTATCACCTGCCATCGATTGAATGGCAACAATTTTCTTGAATGGTCCCAGTCAGTTAAGATTTTTCTCTTGGGCAGAGAAAGATTGGACTACGTTACTGGTGAAATCAAGAAGCCTGCTGTGACTGATGCTGGTTTTGCTAAGTGGATGCGTGACAATGGTCAGGTTATGACTTGGCTCCTTAATTCCATGACCCCGAGTATAAGCAAAAACTTTCCTCTTTACACCACAGCCGCTGAAATTTGGAGTGCAGTCCGCGAAACCTACTCTAGCACGGATAACATTGTTGAATTATATCATGTTGAAGATCAAGCAGCCACCCTTAAACAAGGAACCATGCCTGTTACTCTCTACTACAATACCCTTACTGCTCTTTGGCAACAATTAGATTTGTATGCACATTATGATTGGGTAGATCCAACAGATGCTGCTCTTTATCAGCAAATTGTTACTCAACAAAGACTTTTTCAATTTCTCCAAGGCTTAAATAAGGACCTGGACAAGGTTCGCGGCAGGGTCCTGGCTATTTCTCCTCTTCCCTCCCTTCGAGAGGCTTTCTCTATGGTCAAGAAGGAAGAAAGCCGAAGGTGTGTGATGCTGTCTGATGAACCATATTCCACTTCTGAGAGATCTGCCTTACTGACCCATCAATCATCTCCCTCTTCCAAACGGGGGAGACCTTGGTGTCATTGCAAAAAGCCCGGCCACTCTAAGGAGAAGTGTTGGAAGCTTCATGGTAAGCCTCAGGACTGGAAGTCCAAGCACTCTCGAGATAATAAATCAAGCCTTGTCGTTGCCACCTCTGTCACTAGTTTCACTAAAGAACAGATTGCTGAACTTCAAAAACTATTTGGAAAGTTTCAAGGGTCTTGTGAAGGTAATCTGGTCATAAAAGATCCAGAAGGTAACCTTTCTTCTATTGCATTTTTCTCCTCCTAGTTGACTCCTAATTGGATCCTCGATTCTGGTGCTACGGATCATATGACTGGTAACAAGGCATTGTTTCACAATTTTTTCCATACCTTTGGTAAAGCTGTCAAAACGGCTGATGGTACCTTGTGCAAAATAGAGGGACATGGCATTGTTATTCTCAATGAACAGATTGCACTTAAAAATGTTCTCTTTGTACCAAATCTGGCGTGCAATCTCATCTCTGTTAGTAAATTGTCCACAGATTTGCACTGCTCTGTAATTTTTAATGATCGCGATTGTACTTTGCAGGCACTGAACTCGAAGAAGATGATTGGTAAGGCCAGCTTGCATAATGGTCTCTACATCCTCCCTGCCTCTCCTAAAATCGAGATCTCCAAGTCATTTACCGCTTTAGGAAAAGTTGATACTGTTATGTTATGGCACTTTCGTTTAGGCCATCCTAGTTTCCAATACCTTGCAAAATTGTTTCCTGCTCTATTCATTAATAAAAGGCCTAATTCTTTTTCTTGCAAAGTTTGCTCTCTTGCCAAACATACTAAATCATCTTATTTTCCTTCTACATACAAGCCTTCTTACCCTTTTTCTTTGATCCATAGTGATATTTGGGGCCCTTCTCGGGTGAAGAATGCTGATAATTGTAAGTGGTTTATCACTTTTATTGATGATCATAGTAGGATAACTTGGACTTATTTGCTGAAAGATAAATCTGAAACTGCTAGTGTTTTTGTGCAATTTTATAACATGGTTCTCACTCAATTTGGGTCTAAAATCCAGCTCTTTAAATCTGATAATGACAGTGAATTTTTTGCTAGGTCTTTAGGTGATTTTTTTAAGGAAAAGGGCATAGTTCAGATTAGTTCTTGTGTTGGAACCCCACAGCAAAACGGCGTTGCCGAAAGGAAAAATAGGCACCTTCTTGAAGTTACTCGTTCTCTTCTATTTACCACTAATGTTCCTAAATATTTGTGGGGGGAAGCCTTATTAACTGCCACATATTTAATCAACCGGATGCCTAGTAAGGTTTTAAAATTTCAAACGCCTCAATCTATATTTTTGCAGCACTTTCCTCATTTTAAGCCTATCTCCTCCATTCTGCCACTTAAAATTTTTGGCTGCACTGTTTTTATCCAAAATATTGCTCCTAATAAGTCCAAGTTAGATCCTAAGTCTTTAAAATGTGTATTGGTTGGGTATTCTTCACTTAAGAAGGGTTATAAATGCTATCATCCTCCTTCTAAACGATTTTTCACCACTATGATATAACATTTTATGAGCAGGATTCCTATTTCACTCAGGCTGAAATTCAGGGGGAAACATGGAGTGATTTTCAGCCACAACAGGTATCTCCTTCTAATCTTCATTCTCAACCTTCAGAATTGCCATCTTGTTCGCCATTACCTGCAGATCTGTCACCTGTGAATGCTCCCATTGATTCTCCTGTAGTACCTATGACTAATTCACCTACACCCACTTTAAACACTCTTCCTGAAAATACACCTATTCCAATTGACAGTCTTCAAAAAACACCATCACCCAAACAGCTTCGTGTCTACACAAGAAAAAGAAGACATATCCCTGAGACTGTTTTGCAATCTGATTCTTACCGAGAATTGGATTTGGGTCCAGCTGCCGAAATGGAAGAAGAAATCAGTAAGTCCACTACTCTAGATGACTTTCCTATTGCTATTAGAAAAGGGGTTAGACAGTGTACCAAGCATCCTATTGAAAAATTTACTGGTTATAATTCATTGATGCCGTCTTTTCAAGCATTTACAGCAACTTTGGATAAAGAACAGGTTCCCACAAGCATAGCTGAAGCTCTAAAGGATCCAAAATGGAGAAGGGCTGTTGAAGAGGAAATTTGTGCACTAGAGAAAAATGCTACTTGGACCATTACAGACCTTCCTCAAGGAAAAAAGGCTGTCGGCTGTAAATGGATCTTTGCTGTAAAGTATAACTCCAATGGCAGTATCCAACAATACAAAGCTAGACTAGTGGCCAGAGATTTCACGCAAACATATGGGATAGACTTCACAGAAACTTTTGCACCTGTGGCAAAGCTTAACACTATTCGAGTACTCCTAAGTTTGGCTGTAAATTGCGATTGGAAATTACACCAACTTGATGTAAAAAACGCATTTCTTAATGGCAAGCTTGAGGAAGAAGTCTATATGCAATTGCCACCTGGCTCAAAGTCTATTGAAGGTAGCAACAAGGTTTGCAAGCTCAACAAGTCTCTATACGGGTTAAAACAATCACCCAAAGCTTGGTTCGAGAGGTTCACTAAAGTCATTCTTCAAAATGGCTACAAGCAGTCCCTTGCCGATCATACGCTTTTCATCAAGGTAACTTCTACAAATAAGAAAGCTATCCTAATTGTGTATGTGGATGACATCATTCTTACTGGTGATGATGAGGAAGAGATTAGCAATTTGAAGAAGTTGTTAAACAGGGAATTCGAAACCAAGGACTTGGGAAAGCTAAGGTATTTCCTAGGAATGGAGGTGGCAAGATCAAAAGAAAGACTTGTGATCAACCAGAGAAAGTATGTACTTGATTTACTCAAAGAAACTGGTTTTCTTGGCTGTAAGCCGGCTGATACACCAATGGAGGCAAACTTGAGATTCAATAAAGAAGATGAGTCCTTAGTAGACAGAGAGAAATTTCAAAGGTTAGTTGGGAAACTAATCTACTTATCCTTGACAAGGCCAGATATAGCTTTTCCCGTAAATGTGATAAGTCAACACATGACTAATCCTACTGAAGAGCATATGGCAGCAGCAAATAAAATTCTCAAGTACTTGAAGAAAACTCCAGGACACGGCTTAATGTTTAAGAAGACACAAGACAGAACTGTTAAGATTTTTACAGACTCTAGTTGGGCTGGAGATCTCACTGAAAGAAGATCCACTAGTGGGTACTGCACTTTTGTTTGGGGTAACCTTACAACTTGGAGAAGTAAGAAACAATCTGTTGTTTCAAGAAGTAGTGCTGAAGCTGAATTTAGAGCACTAGCTTTGGGGATATGCGAAGGAATTTGGCTACTTAAATTACTAAAAGAACTTGGCACAAATCAGGAGGATCACTTTGAAGTTTTGTGTGATAATCAATCTGCCATTCAGATTGCCAAGAACCCAATTCAACATGACCGAACAAAGCATGTTGAAATTGATAGGCATTTTATTGCTGATCAAGTCAACAAAAAGACAGCCACTCTTTCTTACATTCCTTCAGAAGGACAGATTGCAGACATTCTTACCAAGGCTTTGCCAAAACCTGTGTTCAATAAATTCTTATTCAAGCTAGGATTATACAATGTATATTCTCCAGCTTGAGGGGGAGTGTAGAAATATTCTGTAAATATTTTAGGAATATTTTGTAGATATTTTTTTTATTAAAATCCCTTATTTTAAGGGATCATATCTCCGATTTAGTATCTTTCCTAACTTAGAGTTTCCTAAAGTAGTGTCATATGTTGTATATAAAAACTCTGATTTATGTTCTATTTAGTATAAAATACTCTGATTTCTACATGTATACATGTCAAGTATGAATGAGAGAAAAGATCTATCTTGCTCCTGACTTTTTTTATTTTTTGAAGTATCCATGTCCAACATGTATCTCGACATGGGTATTGGGAAATGAGTCTCAAGGATCCTCCAAATACATAGAACTCTAGGAACAACTAACATTCTTGTGTCAGACACTCATCTGTTCTAATACTCACACTGGAATTCGACATAAAAAAATCTAGCATGATGTAAACAGGAGTTAAGAGTGTACCGCCTATGTGAACTCCAAACACCACAGCTCGTGCAGAAGGGGCATCCAAAGCAAAAGTGATCCAATTTAAAGTGGCATTAACTAAGTTTAATGCAGCTAATTCCATTGTTGTCAATAAGTCCACTGCACAAATAGAAAGTATTAGATGATGAACTTTGTTTTTTTTCTAAAGCAATGAGAAATCCACCATTAATTCATTTATTTGAAATGAATAAATGACTAAAATACAACAATTACTTCCAACATAATTTGAAAGAATTACCTAAACTAATCAGAATGAACAAAAAACAAAAATAGTTTACTAATATAAATCAACAACAATATTACACAGAAACAAAAAATGATGCAAAATATTGAAGGAGTAATCAACAATACAGCAAACTTCTATATTAAATGTTGAGATAGAGAAGAAAAAATTGAGTAATTTTAAAGTTTCAAAGGATTGATCTGCTAATCAGCTTAAAAGTCGAAAAAAAAAATAAAAGAACCTTAGGAGATCACTAAGATTTGATTGAGCAACTCAATATTAGAGAATTGGGCATGTAGAAATTCAACTCAAAATCATTAAAAAATAAAGAATCCGACAGAAGTGAAAAGTTAAGTACCTGATGCGAGCTCCGACAATCCTCTTGATTCAGTTTATAATATTTTATAGGTATTTATATTGGTTTGAGAGTTTGGCTGGCTTTTAATTTGACGACGAAGAAGAAGAAACCGACGACTACGGCCACGAGGAGGAGATTTAGAATTTTATGACGCACATGACAATAGAACAATATTGAAAGAAAGAAAGCTAGGATAGTTCTCTTTATAAGTGAAACCGGACCAACCAGTTGGACTGAAAATTCTTATTGTTATGTATTTATTATTTTATTATTTTATCTATTTTATGTATTTACGTGTGTAAATGTTTTTTTATGTTTTATATATATATTTAAATTTATATATTTATAATTGTTATATATTTATCAGAATTTTCTAATTTATTTAAAAGGAATTTTGAAGTTTTTTAATATTTTATATAGAATTAGAGTCAATTTGATAGAAAGTATAAAATTTAGGGACTAAATTTATTATCGTACCAGTTAAAAATTATCATGTCACCTTCATTAGGAGTTAAGTCAATTAACAGCCGAGTGCCTAAATAAAACAATTTTGAAGCATTAATAACTAAATTGTAATTTTTTAAAATTTAGTGATCAAAACAAAAAGTTATGTTTGAATCAGTGATTATTATGCTTAAAAATATAAAATTTCCTTCATCAATCAAAATTTTCATAAGCAACTTGGCAAGTTCGCATAGAGTGTGCAACTCAGTATCTACACTTAAGGACAAAATATTAATAAACCAAGCAAAGCTACAAACAGGAGAACAGTGTAATTAATATGTTCATCTACTTAAGCAATTCTGCACATTAAGCACTAATGACATGACTAAAGAACAGATGAGTGAGCTAGAAGATATTCAGATGAAGGCTTGCATCGAAGAGCTTTTAATACAATTGAAATAAAGGACAGAAGGAAACAGTTTATGATTCATCAAACAATTAAAGAAATCTAATATCATGAGCAGGAAACAGGGTAAACTGCAAGGTTGAAAGCTCAGAGATTAAATAGGACAACTAACAGCACGACTTGTTCAAAGAATGGAATTAGGTACCAATGAGAAATATTTTATAAGGAAATAGATTAAAGGAGAGAGCCATATTTCCATTTGGTTCAAAGAACGGGAATAAAGTAGTAAACTAGTAATACTATGATTATCGTATCTGTTTGAAAGGAATAAGATCAAGGAATATAAAAATAATTGAAGCTTTCAATTAAGATAATGCCTACTTTAACTATATTGCATCAAGTAGGTTGAAAAAATGACCATATGAGGAATCCAATGTGCTAATCAGAATTAACAGCAGCAGTGAAATCTAAGAGTTTGCATCTGATTACTGGGCATACATACCCACAGCCAGATCTAGTAGCTTTGGGGGCGGGGGGTAGCAGAGTTGGACATGGAAATCACCAATGAAGCCTTTAAAATTATCCTAACATGATGTAAAAGAAAAGGTCGGGAAAAATTATACAAATAGCAGTGTTACTATTATCTTGCTGCTTCTGCAGAATAGCCATTTTATGAACCAAACAAATAATCACTCTTCAACTTATCAGATCGCAACAGCTACATACAACAAGACAATGTAGACAAACCTGCAGAACTCCAACCAAGTACTTTACAAGGCTTTTATAGACACCTGTTGCAGAACCAAGTTGCACTAATATCTCGGACTCCCACAGCGACTAAAGTGCTTATTCCAGTCCTCTCGAAGTCCTATCTGTTGAAGGAGTGAAAAATCGTAAAACACTCCTTCTTTCGCGAACCAACACATAGAAGAATCAAAGAAAAAAAAAACAACCATCCTTGGATCTTTCTATTATCAATTAGACAAACAAAAACCGTAGAATGAGATAAAATATGCATCATAAATGAGTCCTACGCAAGGTTCCATAAAACCGAGATAATTTTGAGACTATGAAGCATGACAGCAACAGCATGTCGATCAAAGAATACATCTAATGCAACGATTGAAAGATATCTTCGTCAAGGAATCCATAAGCAACATACTTACAAGACGGAAAACACATTCAATTGAATACACAGATGATGTTGGACTAATATGCAATTTCTGTACCAAAATTTACTCCCCAAAATGAAAATATTTGCCACATATCCAAAGTTCCATTAAGAATAAACTATCATCTAGAATACCCGAATTCATTAAAATATATTTATGTATATAAATATGAAAAGAATGTAAGATTAATGATTTAATCAATAGTTAAGGTAGAAAATTGAGAAAAAAAGACTTACCCAGAAGTACTTCTGAATTAGATAGCAATATTTTCCAGATATGAAGAAGAAAAAGAGCATGGAAGCAGCTAAACCCTGGGTTTTATTAAACTTCCATTGTTAACCAAATAGAGTTTTGAATATTTGATTATAGTGCTATTAAACTACACTGTGGTCCGTGGGTCACTGAATTATATGTGAAATTCCATTCTGATCTTTAAACTATGAAAAATTACAATTTAGCCATTCAACTATTTGAGATTATATATTTTGTTCACCCAATGACATGGCTTTTATAATTGGTATATATATCACGTCAATTTGCTTTTAGTTCTAAAATATTTAACCCTCAACATTTATAAACTATAACAATTTAGTCTTAATTTTAAAATTTTTAAAAATTATAAAAAAAAGTTTAAAAAATTTATAATTAAATTAAACTATTACATAAACTATTTCATTTTATATTAATTGTATAAAATTAATTAAATAATATTATAACTGGTATATATATCATGTCAATTTGCTTTTAATTCTAAAATATTTAACCCTCAACATTTATACACTATGAGAACATTGAAAAAAGACAATCAAACAGCATTTGTATAAGGTAATAATTATCAAACAATTTGTCAAAGACAATTTTTAAATTCTGTAAGCTAACCCAAAACAAAAATTCAAAAGAAAAAAATAATTATTCAGAACCAGAATGCATTGAGAAATCAACTAAGACAATAAATGAACAAGAAATTGGTTTTTAGAGAATATATCCAACACATCTTTTTTCAGTCATAAAAACCATCAACCAATAAGCAAATCAAAATTATGTTAATCTAAGGGTTGCGACTAGAACCTATTCACTTAATAGATTACAACTCAATTCCCCTTCATGTAAGGCTAGGTAACACAGATGAATATAATTCTATTTTAACCAAAATCCAAGTATTTTCACCACATGGATATATCAATAATCACACAAAACTTCCCATTCAGCTGATATACAGAGATACCATGGGTCTATCTAAAACTTCCAATCAAAATCCATTTGCAAATCATACCCAACAGAACACAAACAATCCCAACTAAGTTCATCGATGACCTCCATTCAAAACTATTTTAAAGAAAATATACCCAATCCTTACTGATGAATGCAAGCACCTTGAAGTATTAAAAAGAAAACATATATGCATACACGAATCATGACAATCTCCACCGTATATGATCATGAAACCCAAATCGAGAAAAACCTTTGCAATTAGCAAATCAGTTGAAATTCTTCAATTCGTCAATTACTATCAATATTAACAAGCATCCCAATTAGATTTTTTTTAAAACTAGAGTACAGATTTTTTAAGAAAACTACCAAATGAACTCTACATGCGTCACAACTCCCACCGGGTTTCTAGAAGGCTAGAACTAAAATCAAGCCAACACGGATGCAGTAAACAATTTACATACGGATGCTTTTTGTTTAGGCAATCGGTATTCTGCTAAGCAAAGATTTAAAAGAAATAGACAATAAAACAAAAGCTATAACAGAGGGAAACAAACAATCCAAAAATAAAGAACAACATATAGTAGACGATAAACAAACAAAAAAGAAGAACAATACCGAGATCTATAGATTTGAAAGACGGGACGAAACAGTGATTTCTAAAGCTGAAAACCAAAAACCCTAAGAAAAACCCACTGAAATACAAGTAAAGAAGCATGGATCTGAAACTAAAACAGAGATTGATACCTGAAATGAGTCTCCGATGAAGCAGCGGATTTCAAAAATCACAAAAACCAGAAACGGCAGAAAAACTTAGGGTTTCTCTCTCACGAAAACTCTCTTCCTATTATAGCGTGTGTGTTTTTTGGCCTGTGGTTACCCAAAGCTAAAAAAGAATGACAGGAAAATTTTGAAAAGAGACCGAGAGTGAGAGTGAGAGAGAATCGGCGAAGAAATGGGGAACTATGGATTGAATAGATATATGACGTAAGACGCTGGAAGGTGTGGAGGCAGAGGCAGAGGCAGCGGCAGCGGCAGCGACAGCGGCTTGTTAGAAAGAACAATAAAGGAGGAAGAGAGAAAAAGAAAACAAAGAGAAAGAAGAAAAATAGTAGAATTATTGGGTTTAGTACCAACCAATTTCCGAAATTATTTATAGAAATGGGCCATTTTAAAAATAACAATAGGTATTGATCGAAAATTTAAAAACGAAGTAGATGCGATTTCAAGGGTTAATTTTATAAAACGTTTCTATTTCAATGTTTTTTTAAGTAAAAACACATTGATGTGGACACGCTTTAATAAAAAATCGCTGATAAAAATGCACTTGGAAAATAAAAAGTATAAAACAGCCCAACCTATTTTTCACACCAACACCAATTTTTATTATTCTTTTAAATTTCTCTCTAAATTTATTAAAAAAACTCTCAAAGTTCTCTAAATTTTTTATTTTTATTTGAATTAATATTATTTTTTTATAATTTCTAAGAAATTTAATTGTGTTAGCAATGACTATATATTCTACTTAAAGCATTTAAAAATAAATAAATTTTATCTCGATAAAATAATTTTTTCCGAACACATCACATCAAATTTATTTTTTCAGAATTAATCTGGTCAAAATTATTTTTTCCAGAACAATACTCAGCAATTAAAAAATCAAACCCTAAAATCCTAAACAATTAAAAACCTAATAGCCTAATTTAAAATTTCCTAACCCTAATCAAATCCAAAAACCCTAAACCTAAATCCTAATTTGCAAATAACTCACTAGAGATTACACGGCCAAAAGTGCATCCACATCAACGCACTTTTGCCTAACACAAGGAAAAAAAACCCTGACGTAAAAATATTTTTCTAGATTATTCTCTGAAAACACGTCCACGTCAATGCGTTTTTGGGTTTTCAGTCCATACCTATTATTATTTTTAAAAACGGCTCATTTACGTAATTAATTTCAGAAATAAGCCTTTATTGATACTAAACCCGAAAAAGAAAAAGGAGAAAAGAGGAAAGAATAAAGGGAGAACCGAACATGAGCAAGATGCATGAAGAAAGAGTTTTTATATTAATAAAAGGACCCATCTGACTAACTAAATCAAGGCTCAAAACCTAAGAATCCAAAACCCCATCAGACTATCCCATTAGGATAGTAAGTTGAAAAAAAAAACAATTATTCCACATCATTAAGCTGAAGTTCTATGGTAAGATTAAGAAACAAGAGAAGAAAAAAAAAGTAGTAGCTAAATAGTGTTTTAAAGATACAGTAGGAGCATCATTAGTGCCATCTCCAGTTACAACAACATTCCCCTCTTTCTTATTGTTTGCACAAGCAAAAGTTTATCAATGGGCAATAATCAGCATATTGTCCATGCATAATAACATAATTAATTTAAATATTCTGTTATTGTTTTTAAGCTGCAAAAAAGTTCAAAAAATGAATGGAGAAGCAAAGCATACAAATATTTGCTCAACAACTTTTTTCTCTTTGCGAATCAGATAACAAACTCAAAACTTTCCCTTTAAATAGATTAGGCTCCGAAGTGTTCACATCTGGCGGTAGTATCCCACTCTCTAAAGCACTTGCCTTCATTGTTTTAGGATTGTCACCAATGACCAAGCGTACCACCTAGGGCACACGGATGGAAAACAAAAGTCTCCAATTGATCATATTAAGATAAATAATCAACCTCCAACAACGTAGACCACAAAAAGACCAATTGTTCCAATGTGAGCAAAATGAAAAGAAAGCAAACAAAGCAGTATACCACAAGCAAAAATCATCTTCAAGCATCATTAAAAACAGAAGTCACTAACTATGATCAGGTTTAAGTTCTAATATAATCAGAATTTATGTAGACACAAAAATTAGCACAACATGAACATTTCAAATGTGACCAAACTACCTTCCTACTACAACACTCTTTCAGTAAGGTTCTTGCAATGCTAAAATACAAAAGTAATGACTCAATTAAGTTTTCTGAACCCTCAAAAATAGTCCAGTTTAGAAATCAGATCAGGGCTTAGGCAAGTTGGATTTTAATTGCTAAATAAACAATGAGCCCCAAAATATAAAGATGCGAAATGCTTTATCTTACAAGAGAACTCACAATATATTTAGCCCACAATGTAAGAGAATGGTAAACATGAACACAGCTGAGAAATGTCCCAGCATTTCTATTTAATGAGCTTACATCCCTCTCTTATAACAAATGAAACTAAACCGTACTAAAATGCCCCTATAGAAAAATGAGCCTAAGTCAAAATTAAAGGGCAAAAGTGAGACGCAAAAAATGAAGATAATAAAAAGAAAACGGATTGCACTTGCAACATCAAAATACACACAAACACAAAGGTCATATGCATCGGAGCCTCTGGTAGTGTAAATAAAATCATAAATTCATAAAAGTTCAGGAGGCCTATTGCAAAATATATTACAATCTGGCCTATGAATAACATCTACTAGTAAAATGATCTAACTGTTAATTCAGTAAAAGAAAAAGCCCCACAAAATACAAAAAACAGGGGGGAATCTAGTTTTCATTCTTGGGAATTCCAAGTGCATCATGCGATTAAAAAAAAAAGAACGAAAGACACAGTAAAAACAACCAAAATTTTCACAAGTTATCTATACCACAGCTTACAATGCCAAACCTAGGATAATAGCCATAAATGTATCCATTTAAGGTAATGACATTTTTCACTTACACAACAATTATGTCGCCCTTTTTACAAAAACATGGGATTGCACTGAACAAGGCGGAAAGCCCTATAAGAATAGAGGATAGAATCATGTGTTCCCAAAAACTTTGCTATTCTGGCCTCACAATCAAGGTGGACATCTGAATAAGAGAATTGTCACAATCTGAATCTTATTATTATAGAAGATTTAGAAAGAGTATCCAAAAATACACCATTCAAAACTGTATAGGTATTGATGATTACCAATTGTGCCATAGAATCCACGGGGACCACAAGATCCAACACCATATTTCTCTAACGCAGACGTACATGATTCCTGGTAAACATATTTTATTTCATGGCCAAAAGAAACAAAACCTTGAGAATTAGTCATTATAATTTTCCCTATTTTTTTAAAACATATGTTTCTCCTTTGCGAAACTATCTTTTAATATTACTTAACAGCCTACATAAACACCTCTTTGATAAGGTAAATGGAAGAAAAGTGTATGTTTCAAGGAAAACTTAGAAAGGATTATAATCATGCTATCTAGATATATGGTTTATTTATTTATTTATTCTCTCTTCCTGTCGACCAAATGGTAGAATAAATTAGTAATAGCGATGAAATTCTTACTATCATGCCCTACAAATCAGAGATAATTTGCAAAAGCAAAGTTCACAACTTCTTTCCCATTGATTATAGTATGGGGCCCTGTAGCATTGCATAGAGATGAACTAATAAGCTATGCCACTTTGGAAAAGAATATGCCTCTTAAGTATTTAAACTACTATAACAAGTCATGAGTATTTACCAAAATTCTATAAAATTTATTGTAAAAGCATACATCAGTAAAAATAACCTAAGGAATAACTAATAATTACGATTCCAAATGAAAAGGAAATTGGAGAAGAAAGTATAAAGGGTTGAAAAAAGGAAATGTCACATATTTTGTTTGGAAGAAAAAATAAAATAAATATATTTGGTTGAAATGTGTATCTCCCAAATCTTCGAAGCAAATATTAACTCGAACCATGTATTTTTTCAAGAATCCAATAAAATTAATGTAAAACTGACAGTTATACTCATCTTTCCAACACTAGAGGTTCACTCAGCATCTCTTGTGTGATAGGAGGAATAAGGTATTTTGAGACCCATTCATCACAGAGCTCATCCATTTCCTACAAACAATGAGGAGACCTTTCTAAATGTTAGACTGATACAACATCATCTAAATAAAATGAATAATAAGTAAAAAGTAAAACACTACAAGGATGAAGAAAGCATATCAATAGTAGAACGACACAAAGTTAACATCTGACACTAATGCACCATATTTAACTTAACATAAAAGGAAAAAAACATATCAATTGTCAAAACTTAAAACACAAAAAGGACTTGATCCAACATAAGTCATCAAACACTTAAGAAGAAAGTTTCAAGCTCAAACATAAAGCTCAAAGTGTATATGGCTACCCTTGTGACAATCCTTGATGACGTGTGTATTCAAACTTGAAACTATTTATTTAATAAAATATAATTTGTGGCAGACTGAAAAGACAATTTGAACAAGTAAAAAAGAATTAAACATTGCAATGTATCTACATACATGTTAAGTTAGGGGTTTTATTGAGCCAAGCACAACTCAAAATTCAAGGATGGGATTTTTGTTTAAAATTGATTCAGTTTTACTTCTAAAGCTCAAGCTTGTTTCAAGATAAAAATCAAACTGCTCAAACTCACTTAAGTAGGCTTGATTAAGCTTGTTCATCTAGTTAAAAAAAATAAGTTTGACTCCCTTGATCAGCTTCAAACTCAATTATATATGCTCAAGCTCGAGATAAAATAGAGATTTGTCAGTGTCAATTAAAATAGAAATATTTGATTAGGCTCTTCAGTCATTCAAGTCAAGCATTAGGATACTTGAATTCAATTAGCTTGATAACTCGAGCTTGAGCTTTACTCGACAATTTCCAAGTCAAATTTGAGTAGTTTACAAACTATACCGAGCAGCTTGCAATTACAAGTGTCTAATTTAGATCTCTATGTTAAAGAAGTAAAGAATAGTTTGTTATTGTTGAACATTCGAGATATAGTCATTAATCAAATGTGGTCGAGAAAAGATTTTGGTTAGAAAAGGCGCTGATGCCTAACAGTTCTCATGGATAGGTTGGTCCAAGTCCTAGGTACAAAATACTTAATAGAAATATAGCAGTCATAAATTCCAAGAATTATGACCCAAGCCTAAGGTATTCTCTAATGATCTATGTACCGTTCTGCCCTCGGCAATATCCTCTCCTTGGCTTATTTTCTTCCTCGATTTAAGATTATGATTTTCTATCACAAAGATAGTAATTGCTTTAATAGGTGGTCAAACTGTTAAAACATAAACCCTAAAAGCAAAAACAAACATGGACACAATATAGTACTAAAACCACCAATCCAACAACTATGAGGAGAAATATGTTACATCATTCATAATTCACCAGCCATTGGTTTT